>NC_057802.1:35484105-35680182 GCF_018294505.1 Triticum aestivum
ACCGCGGGCGGCGGCGGCGAGGATTCGGGCCACACGGGCTAGACGTGGGCCTCGCGGGCCGGCGAAGGTGGGCGGCGGCGGAGGACCGGTGTTGCGACGGGATTGGCTCAGGGCGGCATCGCGGTTTTGTCCCGCGCGGAAGGACGCATCCGGCGGCGCGAGGTGGAAGGAAGCTAGGGTTTTACCCGAGATTTGGAAGGGGGGATGCATATTTATAGGTAGGGGAGCTAGGAGTGTTCAAATGAGGTGCGGTTTCCGCACACACGACCGTGATCCAACGACGGATAACAAGGAGGGGATTTAGATGGGCTAGTGGGCTATTTTGGAGGGGTGCTGGGCTGCAAAGTGAGAGTGCTTTTGCGGTTAGCCGGTTAACCGTTGGGGCATCAAACGACCTCCAAATGGAACGGAATTTGATAGAAGGCCTACCGGTGATGTACCAAGGCCACTCGATAAATCTTGACCCATTCCGAGAACGTTTTTCTCCCACTCACGAAACAAGAATAGAGAGGTGCAATGGGTGCATGTGGGAGTGTCGGATTGCGACACGGACAACAGGGAAAATGACCGGATGCATGAGACGAATGTGAATGCCAATGAGATGCACATGATGACATGGGATGAAATGCATGAGACAAACAAAATGCAAAACAAAAGACCAAACCCAACCACGAAGGAAATATCATATCACATAGCCGGAAAATGGCAAGAGATGGAGTTACAAATATGGAAAGTTACATCTGGGGCGTTACACCATTGTAATGAGAATTCAATGAGAGAGAGAAAGCCATCTAGCTACTAACTATGGACCCGAAGGTCTACAAAGAACTACTCACGCATCATCGGAGAGCCACCAATGGAAGTGGTGATCCCCTCCCTTATGGTGTCTAGATTGGATCTGGTGGTTTCGGACTCTGCGGCGGCTGGATGGATATTTCGTCGACGCTTCTAGGGTTCTGGTATTTTTGGGGTATTTATAGAGCAAAGAGACGGTCCAAGGGGTACCCGAGGTGGGCACAATCCCCCGGGGCGCGCCTGGGCCTCCTGGCGCACCCTGGTGGGTTGTGCCCTCCTCGGGCCTCCCCCGAGGTGCAACCAGGGCCCATCTTATTGCTTTTGGTCCATAAAAAATCATCGTAAAGTTTCGTGGCATTTGGACTCCGTCTGATATTGATTTCATACGATGTAAAAAACATGGAGAAAACAGCAACTAGCACTTTCACTATGTTAATAGGTTAGTACCAAAAAATTATATAGAATGACTATATAATGATTATAAAACATCCAAGATTGATAATAAAACAACATGGAACAATAAAAAATTATAGATACGTTGGAGACGTATCAGATGACAACTTACTTGAAGGATCTTGCTCAATCCTTAGGTAGGCATGGTGGACTCTTGAAAATAAGATTTGGGTTTAAGATTTTTTTGGATGCACAAGTAGTATCTCTAGTTGGTGCGGAATTTTTGGCTAGCAAAGATGGGGGGCAAACACCACATGTTGAAGGATCTATGACAATATAACTTCTATGTGAATATGAACAAACATAAACCATTACGTTGTCTTCCTTGTCCAACGTCAACAATTTTGGCATATAATATTTTGATGGGGGCTCACAATCACAAAAGATTTCCAAGATAGTGTATTTGCATGCATGTGAAAGTTCTCTTCCTTATACTAATTATTCGTGAATTGCTTGTATGACCAATATTGTGATTGTCAAGCCTCAAAAGATTTTACTTTCTAAATCCAATGTGAAGCCACCACTAGGCATTATATGATTTCAACTTCATGACATTCAATTTATTCTACAATTTGCTCACAGGATATAAGTGACGCACAAGGGCAATTGACAAGCTATTCCAAAAAGATATAAATGAAGATCATGAGCATAATATTTCTTTCTCTCAAATTAATTTGAGTGAAGCAAGAGAGAATGTCTTCAAAAATACTAAAGCACACCGTGCTAAAAAAGATATAAGTGAAGCACTAGAGCAAATCCATTGAAAAGAGCTTCGTTGACGGCATGTGAATGCCGCTTACCTAGCCTCCCTGACAACTATTTGAGGACTCTATTTTATTTAAAGCTTTCAGATCTAAGTATTTTATTAAAACAACAAGCAAAATGAAAGTAAAATGACATTCTAAGAATATCACACATCATGTGAAGAAGCAAAAACTTAGGCTCAACCGATACTAACCGATAATTGTTGATGGAGAAAGGTGGGATGCCTACCAGGGCATCCCCAAGCTTAGATGCTTGATACTTCTTGAAATATTATCTTGGGATGCCTTGGGCATCCCCAAGCTTGAGCTTTAGTGTCTCCTTCATTCATCTCATATCATGGTTTTTCCTAAATCTCAAAAGCTTCATCCACACAAAACTCAATAAGAACTCATGAGATAAGTTAGTATAAACCAATGCAAAAGCCTGATCATTCGCTATTCTAGAAAATCACTAAAATTATTATTAAACATTGCATACTAAATGCCTCTGCATATTAAATACTCCTATCCTCAAATAGAATCATTAAACAAGCAAACATATGCAAACAATGCAAACATAACATCAATGTGCCAAAACAACATAGTCTGTAAATAATGCAAGAGTATCAATACTTCTGTAACTCCAAAAGTTTTAAAAATTTACCACACTAGAAAATTTATCAGAGCTTATTTTGCAAGAAGTTTCAACATTTTATCACATTCCGACTTTTCTAGGGAATTTCTGCAACATCGATAAACTTTCTGTTTTGAAACAGCAACATGTAGACTTGCAAAATAAGCATGGCAAAGGCTATCATTGCCACTTTTATTGAGATAAAAGATGGAAAACATTATTATAAATAACAGCAAGAAAATCCTAACAAAATAAATTGACGCTGCAAGCAAAACACATATCATGGGACGAATAAAAATATAGCCTCAAGTAAGGTTGCCGATAATGTTGGAGACGAAAGAGGGGATGCCTTCCGGGGCATCCCCAAGCTTAGTTGCTTGGATCTTACTTGAATATTTCCTTTGGGGTGCCTTTGTAATCCCCAAGCTTAGGTTATTGTCACTCCTTATTCTCCTCATATCGATATCTCACCCAAAACTTGAAAAATTCAATCACACAAAACTTGACGGAACTTCGTGAGAGAGGTAGTATGATAAAGAGCAGACCATTTCACTTTGGCACTGTCAAAGACAAGATTCATAATTGTTTGCACACAATTCCTACTATAGAATATCATTTCCGCAATTTATATTGAGCAATATAAACCATAGAAACTAGAAAACAAGCAAACTATGCATTGAAAACAGAATCTGTCAATAATAGAATAGTCTGTATTAATCTGTACTCCAACCATACTTCTACTACTCCAAAAATGCTGAAAAATTAGGATATCCTGGGAAATGTTTCTATTAATATTCTGCAAAAAGAATCAATGTTTTATCACATTTCTGTTAAAAATGAGAATTATTTTCCTGAGCGCAAAAGTTTATGTTTTTCAGCAAGATCAAATCAACTATCATCCACACTATCCCAAATGCTTTACTTGGTACTTTATTGAAACAAAAGCTATAAAACATGGTTACAACAGTAGCCTAATCATGTGAACTCACAAAAACAGTAGGTAAAAGTGTTGGGTTGTCTCCCAACAAGCGCTTTTCTTTAATGCCTTTTAAATAAGCATGATGATTTCAATGATGCTCGCATAAAAGATAAGAATTGAAACATAAGGAGAGCATAATGAAGCATATGACTAGCACATTTATATATCTAAACCGCTTTCTATGCATAGGGATTTTGTGAGCAAACAACTTATGGGAACAAGAATCAACTAGCATAGGAAGGCAAAACAAGCAAAACATCAAGATTTTCAACACATAGAGAGGAAACTTGATATTATTGCAATTCCTACAATCATAAGTTCCTCCCTCATAATAATTTTCAGTAGCATCATGAATGAATTCAAAAAAAACATCACATAAAGCATTATTTTCATGATACATAAGCATAGAAATTTTGTTACTCTCCACATAAGCAAATGTATTCTCATCAATAGTAGTGGGAGCAAACTCAACAAAATAACTATCATGGGATTGAAAACTAAAATCATGATGACAAGTTTCATGTTTATCATTATTATTTATAGCATACATGTCATCACCATAATCATCATAGATAGCAACTTTATTCTCATAATTAATTGAAACCTCTTCCAAAGTAGCGGATTCATCATTAAATAAAGTCATGACCTCTCCAAATCCACTTTCATCATTATAATCATCATAAATAGGAGGCATGCAATCATCATAATAAACTTTCTCATAAAAATTTGGGGGACAAAAAATATCATATTCATCAAATATAGCATCCCCAAGCTTATGGCTTTGCTTATTGAGGGAGTCCTGGATTAAGGAGTCCTCGGGCGTCCAGACTATTGACTGATGCGCTGTGGAGATACAAGACCGAAGACTCTCTCCCGTGTCCGGATGGGACTCTCCTTAGCATGGAAGGCAAGCTTGGCGTCCAAGATATGAAGATTCCTTTCTCTGTAACCTACTTTATACAACCCTAGTCCCCTTCGGTGTCTATATAAACCGGAGGGCTTAGTTCGTAGAGGCAATCACAATCATAATCATACAGGCTAGACCTCTAGGGTTTTAGCCATTACGATCTCGTGGTAGATTAAATCTTGTAATACTCATATTCATCAAGATCAATCAAGCAGGAGTAGGGTATTACCTCCATAGAGAGGGCCCGAACCTGGGTAATCATCGTGTCCCCCGTCTCCTGTTACCATCGACCTCAGACGCACAGTTCGGGACCCCCTACCCGAGATCCGCCGGTTTTGACACCAACATTGGTGCTTTCATTGAGAGTTCCGCTGTGACATCGAAGACAGGATTGATGGCTCGCCAGGTTATCAAGGACAACATCACCTCCGGAGGAACCCTGGCCCCAGGCCAAACCCTCCGGCTGGGCGGCTTCACCATGATCGCCCAATCGGCCGTTAAGCTGGCGATGACTTCTCGGGTCATCGAAAATCACCTCCGCGTTGATTCCGGATGCTCCAAACGAATGGATCCAATGGAGCCGTCGTCCTTAAACGAACTCCTCGATCGCATCGTCGCTTTGGGGGTCGCTACAAACTACGATCAGATTGGGCTTAAACCCGATCAGAGAGAAATCAAATCTCCACCGATCACCCACCAGATAGCGGTAATATAGGAGCAGAATAACAGCCCAACCTCTATATTGAGGACGAACTATGTTCGGATTGCTGAGCTCGAAGAACCAGATACTTGTCTGCGGGAACGGCATGCCCTGCCTTCCGAACCTGGAATCGGACGACGGGCTTGGAAAATCAGTTGATATCTCGGAGCCCGAACTGTTAAGCTTGGAAGTTTTTCAAACTCCGGATCCCAAATTGGGTCAGGGTTCGGATTTAAATCCACCCACCCACCCAGATACACGCGATCTCATAGAAATACGACAACAGTCTCAGGAAACAGTCCATCACTTCTGGGCTAGATTCCTCCTTGTCAAAGACAAGATTAAAGATTGCCGCAATGAAGACGCTATCTCAATATTCTGCAATAATTGCACGGACGAAGAAATCTTCAACGCCATCAACCGCCGTCGCGTGTTGCATTTCCCTGACTTGGAAAACATAGTACAAAAGTACTGCGCAATGGAAAGCGCCTGGAGAACTCAGGCAGCCCGCTGGGAACCATCGGTTTCCGGCCAAACCTTCGTCCGGACAAAAAGGACGCACCCTCGCGGGACGCCAGATCCAAAAGTAAAGAAATATAAGCCCATTGCGGGGCGTGGAACCATTCTAGAGGGATGGCTTGATATGCCATGCAAAATACACACAACACCGGACACCATACCAACCCACAACCTTAGAGCATGTTGGATACTCCGGCAAGTTGCCAAGAGCGGTGAGGATAATCTCATTAATAACACCCCAGAGCAACACCCCCCGGAAGACGACAACCTCAGAGTACTGACGGTCTTCGAGACCTTCGCTTCAAACAACAGGCGCAAAAGGGCGCTCCGCGACCTTGCCGAAGTCTGCCAAATCGCAGCAGCAAACCCCTGGAACGACACGACTATAACCTTTAATGTCGATGACGAACCAAAATTCAAGACAGTCCGGGTACCAGCCGCCTTGGTCCTTAGGCCAATCGTGGACAGCTTTCGGCTCACCAAAGTACTCATGGACGGCGGCAGCGGACTAAACCTCATCTACGAAGACACACTCAATAAAAAGGAAATAGACAGGAGCCGCATCGTGCAGAGCAGCACGACCTTCCAAGGAATCATTCCCAGTGAGGAGGCGCGATGCGCGGGAAAAATCACACTCGATGTGGTATTCGGCACGCTGGAGAATTATCGGTCCGAAGAAATAACTTTCCAAGTGGCCCCTTTCAGCAGTGGATACCACGCTCTATTAGGGCGAGATGCATTCACACGCTTCCAAGCTATACCCCATTATGGGTACATGAAGCTCAAGATTCCCGGGCCCAATGGCATTATCACTCTTGCCAGTGATCCGGACATAGCACTCCGTGCCGAAAACAAAACCGCATCCCTGGCCCTCGAGGCATTATCTGAAGCCCTCGCGGCCGAAGAGTTAATTGCACTACGCTCCACGGTGGATAGGGATGACATAATCCTGGACAAGTGACCCAAATCCACCTCCTTTAAACTGGCAGATGAAATAGTCAACTTTCAAGTCCATCCAACAGACCCCAAGAACACAACATCCATTGGGGCACAACTAGACCTAACGGTCGACGCTGCGCTACGAGAGTTTCTGCGTGAGAACTGGGACATATTCTCCTGGCACCCTTCTGACATGCCAGGAATCCCTCGCAGGTTGGCCGAACACAGCCTCAATATATTGAAGGGGTACAAACCGGTCAAGCAAACACTGCGACGCTTTTCCGAACCCAAACATCAAGCCATGGGGGAGGAGCTAGCCAAGTTAATCGAGGCCGGATTCATTAGAGAAATAACACACCCGGACTGGCTAGCAAACCTGGTGATGGTGCCAAAGAAGGATAAATCCTGGCGCCTATGCGTCGATTTCAAAGACCTCAATAAGGCCTGCCCTAAGGATCCCTTCCCCCTCCCCCGCATCGATCAGATCATTGACGCTACCACAGGGCACGACTCACTGTGCTTCCTCGATGCTTATTCCGGATACCATCAAATTAAAATGAAGGAGTCCGACCAAGCCACAACGACATTTATTACCCCATACGGGCCATTCTATTTCAGTACTATGCCCTTCGGCCTCAAAAACGCCGGGGCCACCTACCAACGCATGATTCGAAAATGCCTGGAGAAACATATTGGCAAGACAGTTGAAGCGTATGTAGATGACGTCGTCATCAAAACCAGGCACATCGAGTCATTAATAGATGATCTGCGTCTCACATTCAACAACCTCCGTGCATATGACATCAAGCTCAATCCAGAAAAGTGTGTTTTCGGCATTCCCGCTGGAAAACTACTGGGCTTCATCGTTTCCAATAGAGGAATTGAAGCGAACCCAGCTAAAATCCGAGCTTTGTCACAGTTGCCTACACCAACAGACCTTAAGTAAGTCCAAAGGCTAGCCGGATGTGTGGCAACTCTAAGCCGCTTTATATCCAGACTAGGAGAAAAAGCGTTGCCACTTCATTGCCTTCTCCGACGCACCGATCACTTTGAGTGGACGGATGCGGCAATGACCGGACTGGCAGAAATAAAGGCTATTTTAGCGAGCAACCCAAGCCTGGCCGCTCCAAATGTCAGTGAACCCATGTTACTATACATCTCTGCGACACACCAGGTGGTGAGCGCAGTGCTCATCGTTGAACGAGAGGAGGACAGACACAAATTCCCGCTTCAGAAGGCGGTATACTACGTATCCACTGTCCTCACACCATGCAAATTCCGATACCCTCATTACCAAAAGATAGCGTATGCAGTCTTCATGGCATCCCGTAAGCTACTACACTACTTCCAAGAGTGCTCAATCACGGTGGCTTCTGAAGTCCCACTCAATGACATCATAAACAACCGCGATGCTACGGGACAGATTGCCCAATGGGCCATAGAGCTCTAGCCATTCGACATAACGTACAAACCGCGCCGAGCCATTAAATCCCAAGTACTGGCTTATTTCGTCGCTGAACGGACAGAAGCCGAACTCCCTAAAGAGTACAGCACATATTCCAACTGGTTCATGTACTTCGATGGCTCTAACATGCTGGCCTGTTTGGGAGCGGGCGTTGTCTTAACATCCCCAATGGGATACACAGTCCAGTACGTACTCCAAATCTTATATACAGACTCCAACAGTGCAGCCGAATACGAGGCCTTATTGCATGGTCTTCGGATGGCTGTCTCAATGGGCATTCAACTCCTGGAAGTGTGCGGGGATTCAAACCTCGCAATATCTCAAATCAATGGAGATTTCGATGCCAAAGATCTGAAGATGGCAGCTTACCATAATGCCGTTCTCAAAATGTCGGCTTGGTTCGAGGGGCTCGAGTTTAATCATGTGGCTCGAGAAAGTAACCAAGCGGTGGATGTCCTTCCTCGCATCGGCGCCAAGCGCGACCCCGTGCCACCTAACATCTTTCTGGAAAGCCTCTTCAAGCCATCTGTGGTGTGGCAAGGGGAAAGCGGCAACACTAGTCTGGATCCGATTACAGCCCCAGATGCCGAACACATCGATATCATCGGGGGCTCAGCCACCGAAAAAACACCGTCGGCCCATCTCATTATGGCAGTCATTGCCCCATGGACCGAACCCTTCTTGGCCTACCTTAATAGGCGAGAACTCCCTGAGGACCAGAATGAGGCTCGCTGCATCGCCCGGCGCTCGAAAGCCTACAAGGTTCACGACGGAGAACTCTACAAGAAAAGCGCTACCAGAGTACTCCAAAGATGTATCTCCGAGGAAGAGGGGCAGCAGCTCTTGGCTGAAATTCATTCCGGTCTCGGTGGTCACCACGCCGCGGCTTGGGCCTTGTAAGCAAGGCTTTCCGTACAGGTTTCTATTGGCCGACGGCCCGAGCAGATGCACAGGACCTTGTCCAACGTTGCATCAGATGCCAGCTTTTCGCCAACCAAAGCCATATGCCACCCACCGCTCTACAGACAATCCACATAACTTGGCCTTTCACGGTCTGTGGGCTTGATATGGTCGGACCCCTTAAAGGAGGAAGCCATAAGAAAAAATAGCTGCTGGTCATGGTGGATAAATTCACCAAATGGATAGAGGCCAAACCAGTTAAAATGGCCGAAGCCGGACCAGTGATAGACTTCATATCTGGTGTTGTGCACCGCTATGGTGTTCCACACAGCAGCATCACCGATAACGGCTCCAATTTCACAGCCGATGAGGTGAAAACCTGGTGTGCTAATCTAGGCATTAAGCTCGGTTATGCCTCCGTCTATTACCCGCAAACAAACGGTCAAGTCGAACGTGCAAATGGTCTTGTTATGAGCGGAATTAAGACAAGACTAGTGCGGTCTTTGAAAGAGTCAGACAAGCACTGGCTTGAGGAGCTCGACTCCGTACTCTGGGGGCTGCAGACAACGCCCAATCGCACCAACGGATATACACATTTCTTTATGGTGTACGTCGCAGAGGTTGTGTTACCTTGCGACATTATTCATGACTCACCTCGAGTGCGCATGTAAGAAGAGAGAGAGGTAGAGCTGGATCGACAGGACAGCCTAGATGCCTTGGAGGAGGAGCGTGACGTTGCCAAAGCCTGTTCCGCATTTTATCAACAGCAGGCTCGGAGATATCAAAGCAGAGAAGTGCGGGCCAAGACTTATAATGTTGGCGAACTCGTTCTAGGCTTGCCGGAGAAGAAAAACGACAAACTCAAGCCCAAGTGGGAGGGTCCCTTCATCATTGACGAAGTTCTCACCGGAGGAGCGTACCGCCTGCATGATGCATCAAACAATCGCCTAGAGCCGAACCCATGGAACGCGGCCAGACTCCGAAGATTCTATGCCTAGCGCCGGACTTTTTGTTCGTCTCCTCCTCCCCTTTATTTCCATTATTTCCTTTTTTCTCTCTTCTACTTTTACAATTTTTTAGCCTTAAAGCTTTTGTACGGCTAAACCGTGCACCTATGTCGTACACATCCTCAAATATGTACGTTGATCATACCTGGGGGCTTCTTGTACAGAAGCTTATTATTAATATTATTTTCCGAGCATTAAAGCTCACTACATAATTGTCTTTTTCTCGTATGTACCTTTTCTTCGCCATTATATGCATCGATATGACTTAAGTTTTGGCCAAGCTGGGTTGCCTGGCTCCTGTGCTTATGCCCTACGTTCCCGTTAGTTCGGCTAGGGCATAAAGGGAGCACCTCTGTGATTGTTACTGCCAGGTCATCCGGATGTGTACCTCAGACTGGGTGAAGCCGAAAGCTAGCGTCCTTAAGGGAATATTCGGTCGGCGGACTAAAGATGTTTTTTACTCATTACACTATCAACCCCCAGATGTTACGTATGCTGCGATTTCCCAAATCACAGTCCAGGCATGCACGATTAACGCAGGCTCACCCAGGGAAAGGAACCCTGAACGGAACTATTCTCTCTGGAAGATGTTTCTTACAATCACAATGTAATATAACATAGCTATCCGGATACCACTTGTCTGTTTAAGCAACTATGACTGCTACGCCTTGTTTCCATGCATACCTCGGTTCTGCCGCTCAGGTATTTGGAAACACTCCGCACCTTCGGGTACAGAGGTCGAAGCGAAAACGTCTGCCATGACAATCGTTTTACAATCCGGCTAGGGACAAATATGTCAAGGAAAGGTCACTAGGACTCAAAAATTTCCTCTTCTATGCCGTCCAACAGGTTGTCAAGCTTACGATCCTGTTGAGAATATTTTGCGGCTACCTTTACCTGGTCATATACCAAACTAAGAGGAATTTCTTTTCCATCTGACCCTAGAGGTCTGACCCAGGACATATGATTCGGATCAAGCTTGGTATACCGTGTTTTCACCATGGCCCAGGCATCTCGCGCACCTTCTCGACAGGCTGATATCTTCCATAATCGGAATCGCCTCCGTGCTCCTTTGAATAGCTGTAAAAGCTCCTCCATGCTTCCTGGAGGGGAGATGGATGGCCACAAGGCTTTGGCAACACTCCGCATGGCCTGCCGAGCTCGCTCGTCTATTTGCGACAACTCTTGTAGCATATCGCCTGAAGATCCGGACACTTCTTCTTCGGGACAGCTGGTCAGCATACCTGCAGACATAAATCTGTTAGTTCCATTCCTTATTACACGGAGGTAAGTTTGAACTCATACTAAATATGCCGCCCCGCAGCCTCTTATTCTCCTTCAGGGAGTCAGCCAGCTGGGCCGACACATCTTTCAGTTCTTCACCCCGCTGGGTGTTGGAATCCTGGAGTTTGTTTTTCTCCTCCCTGACTCGTGTCAGTATACGTTCGCCAGCGGCTAGTTGCCTTTTGGCTTCTTGTTCACCCTCTTGCGCGATTTCAAGGGCCTCCTTCAGCTGATCTGATGATCCTGTCATGAGATACGCAACTTTGTTAGCATTACTGGTATATAATTGTATTTTCTCAATATAAGAGAACACTACCAGGCGACGCCTTCTTGGACTTCTCCAGTTCGGCGGTGGCAGCGGTTAGCTGGGTCTGACACTTTGCCAGCTCTTGAGACAATAGGTTGTTCTTCTCGGTAAGCACCTGGTCATACAATGATCCTTATATCAGTTGTATCAACTGCTTCATGTCTCAGGGGCTACTGGTATATAATTATTAGATTTGTACAATATGAACTTACCCGCATATCTTTCAAATGCTGGTCTATGGCAAGCCGTCTTGAGTAGCTCGGATGTATGCATCAGCCGAGCTGAAGGCATTGAATGCCTCCTTTGTAAAAACAGGGTCGCGAAGAGCGGCCCTCCGGCGCCGATGATTGATGGCGCTCTCCACTTATGACTTTGTGAAGGATACATCATCCGAATCCTCTGTTAAAGGCAATCCGGCACCACTCCCGTATTAGCCCTTGTCTTCGTGACAGGGTCTGGAACCTGGCTTTTGGGAGTGTCACCGGTAGTACCCCCGGACATAGTCCGGCGAATGCTCTTTCTGATAAAACACAAACAGACAATGCTATAGTTGGATGTGACTGTCAAGGGGCATATTTACTAAGCCATACCTCTTTGATGAATGCTCGGTCACGTCTTTGTTCGCCTTCCTCTTCGAAGGCTAGCCCAGTGGGGGCACCGCTCTCTTTGGAGTTGCCTCTGGCACAACATGGTGCACCAAGCGCCTCCCCTATGGAGCATGTGACAATGCGATGGGTGAGGCTGAATAAGGAAGCTCTTTCGCAAGAGATGTCTCCTAATTACTTACCTTCGAGGCAGGTGTCGGTGTCAAAACCGGCGGATCTCGGGTAGGGGGTCCCAAACTGTGCATCTAGGATTGATGGTAACAGGAGACAGGGGACACAATGTTTACCCAGGTTCGGGCCCTCTCTATGGAGGTAATACCCTACTTCCTGTTTGATTGATCTTGATGAATATGAGTATTACAAGAGTTGATCTACCATGAGATCGTAATGGCTAAACCCTAGAAGTCTAGCCTATGAGTATATGGTAATGGATCTGTCCTATCCAGACTATGCTCTCTGGTTTATATAGACATCGGAGAGATCTAGGGTTACATGGAGTCGGTTACAATAGAGGGAATCTTCACAATCGATCGCCAAGCTTGCCTTCCACGCCAAGTAGAGTCCAATCCGGACACAAGTGTAGTCTTCAGCCTTCATGTCTTCATAGCCCATCAGTCCGGCCCAGTGAATAACAGGCCGGACGCCCGGGGACCCCTTAGTCCAGGACTCCCTCAGTAGCCCCTGAACCTGGCTTCAATGACGAGGAGTCCGGCGCGCAGATTGTCTTCGACATTGCAAGGCGGGTTCCCCTTCTTTCGAACTCCAAGGTATTCTTCGGATGTACTAAACATATCCGGACCTGTGTATGTAACTGCGGAAAGTACCACACTCTACGAGTCCAATCTGGTGATGACATTGTATCGCACCTGCCCGGTTATTATTTCCAACCGTTGGATAGCTCGTCACCCCACGTCTCGGGACACAGTTTTATTGGCACGTCTTGTCAAGGCAGAGATCGTGTCCCTTATTTACGGGATTTTCAATAATGTAGGTATGGGTTACGCAACCGTCCCCTGGGTACAACTCTTTGAGGATAAGCAAGTTTTGAGACCCAGGGGGAACGTTTGATATTCGGGGCCTTTAAATAGGGACCCAGACTTGTCTTTTCCCTTTGTGCCCGCTTCTTCCTCAACTCCAGCGATCTTGAGTTCTAGCCCTCGAGGTCTAATCGCCACCAACCCCAATCATGTCTGAGTCCGGCCGTCCAGGCTTGTGGGCGGCTTCTCCATCACGGAGGAGGATATTGCAGAGCTTCGCGTGGCGAAGTATCTGACCCCGGAAATCCTTCATCGGCTTCCCGCCAACGGGCAGGTTATTCCCACCCCCAAATCTGGCGAGAGAGTAGTATTCGTGTCCCACTTCCTCCATGGGTCAGGATTCACGCTTGACCCCTTCGTCCGAGGGCTCATGTTCTACTATGGGCTAGATTTTCACGATGTCGCCCCAGACGCTTTCCTTCTTATCTCAACATTTATCGTCACATGTGAGGCCTTCCTCTGACTCCTCTGCACTTTGGTTTGTGGCTCAAGACCTTTGGCGTGAGACCGCGGGCGACAGAGGAGGAGCAGGAAGTGTGCGGCAGTGTCATAATAGACAAGCTTACCAGCACGGTTTGGTTTGAGGGATCTTTCCCCGAATCCTCCGAGCTATGGCATCAGGGGTGGTTTTATATCAATGAGCCGCGTGGCTCCAAGTGGGTGGAAGCGTCTGCGTTCCGACCCGGCCCTCCCACTCAGCTTGCCTCATGGACCAACAAGGGACTGGACTGTGGATCCGTTGGTGAGGTGCAGGCTCTGCAAAGTCGCATCTGAAGCCTTATTGAGAGGGACATTAATGTTGTGAACGTTGTCCAAGTAATGCTGGTCCGCCGGGCCCTGCCATGTCAGCGGCAGCCTCTCTGTATGTGGGAATTCAACCCAGAAGGACGGCGGACTCTTCAGCACTTCTTCGGCACTACGCACGAAGGCATGTGGAAATTATATTTCGGGGAACGAGAGCAATGGCCGGAGACCACCGAAGACGTTGGCCTCGACTGCCGTCATCCGGACACTCCGGTAAGTATTCAATCTCCGAACACCTTTTATTCGAGCATCCTTTGATAAGATACTAAACAACCCGTCCCCATTCAGGACTGGATAAAGAAAGTGGTGTTGATCCGGTGTCCGGCGCCCCTTCCCGAGGGTCCTGCGACCGCCCTGCTGACGAGAATGTTGATTCCAACACCGTACTGGATATCTGCCGAAGGAGGCGAGAACAGGGGGGTCAGAGGTGATCCCCGTCCCGAGGATAAATTAGACACTGTGTTCGGGGAAACCGAAGCCCTTTTGTCTAAGGGCAGAGGCACAGAGGGAGATCTTTATGGCAAGAAGAGGGCCGCTCCCGAAGATCAGGAGGGGAAGCCTTCCAAGAAAGGAAAAATGCCGTCGTCGGGCGACTTGGGCCGGGCAAGCGATGTTGCGGTAGAGCTTCATGATGAGGACATACCTATGGCCAAACCGTAAGAGAAGCTAGGGCACTTTAAACGCACCTCGTTCTTTTCTAATTAGTGAAATAGTCATCTTACATATGTATATCCTCGCAGGTTAACGCCTGGTGTTTCTCAATCGTCTTCCTCCTCGGGAGACCTTCTTCCGGAGATGATGGAGAGTGAAACGCCTCCTCCGGCCTCCTCGCCCAACAGGGCGTATGATTCTGAGGTGTCATCCCGAAGGGCTCCTTTTGACCAACAAGTAGTGCAGGAAACGGGGAAGGAGTTACCCAAAGGTGGTGCCTCTGCCGCCCAGGGGGAATCAAGAATGACGACCCCACACTATTCGGTTTACAACCGGATACGATCCTGGAGGCAGGTAAGCGGATTCCTTCAAAGGAATGTCGTGCTCCGGCGGCAGCTTCCGAAGACACAGGAGCACCGGAGACGCTGACGGACATGCTGCAAAAGGCGTCCGTTTCAGAGGAGCACCGTGTCTTAATGGTTACGCTGGTCAAAAGGGTTCTATCCGCGAAGAGCGGGTTGAACAAGGCCTTTAAGAGCCTTCTAAGAGGTTTTGAGGTTTGTGATGGAATTTTGCGAATTGAATAATATTGACAGAATGCACCTGTTGTATATGCAGTAGCCCCTGAGACTCGGATTGTCGTCCGAAGGGGGCGATCGGAGGATCATAAAGATATGCTCAGGTATTAACCTTTGTTTAATGTGGAATGTAGGCTGATACCCCGCCTGCCACTACCCGAGAGATGGAAGTGGCCGAACTACAGCGAAAGCTGGATATGGCGGAGGATGACATTGCACTGATCAACAGGCGTCTTGACGACTCGCAAGGTATATATTCCGAGCATTCGTTAAACCAAAGTGCTTGTAATTAAAGCCTGACTCTGAAAAGAGTTGTTATACGAAATTTGCATGACTGCAGATGGCGCTTCTGCCGTGGAAGCCCTTCGGGCGGAGCTAGCCCGGGCCAAGGGCAGGCCCGGTATAGTAATGCGGCTGCCGAAAAGGCGTCAGTTGAGTTGAAAGCCGAACAAGCTGCGCGGCTCCAAGACAAGGAGAAGATGTCCACCATGGCGCATGAGTTAGAGAATGCGGCTAGCCCTTGTAAACTTCTTGAGAAAGAGAATGAAGCCAAAACGGCTGAACTTGATAAGGCCTTACGAGAGGCGAGAGAAGCGCGGTCAGAATCCAGAGCAGCCCGTGAGGAAATCCGGCAAGCTGGGGAAATTGCGGCTGGCAAGCCCTTTTTGCTACAGGCCAAGTTCGGCGATCCAAACTATGCTCAGCTTAACCAAGTATGGAGTTCTCCGGACAAATTTCTAGACTTGCCGAAGAGTTCTTCCGATGCGGCGCAGTTTTATCATGCGCAAGAGGGGTATGCAAAGGAGAAGCTTTTCTGGTTGTAATTTGGCGTGTCGAAGCGCCCTCTGTTGCTTAACGAACAGATGTCCCAGTGGGCCGAGCTGCATAGGATATCCGGCGCTGCCATGAAGGACATCATAGCCTGGTTGTGGCCGACTGAGCCTGTGCCGAGTAGTTACTTCGGACTAGTGCAGCGGCTTATCGACGCGGTGCCGCGTATCGACGCTGTGAAGCGGTCGGCGTGCATTGAAGGTGCACGGATGGCTTTTTCCCGAGTCAAGACATTCTGGGGGAAGATGAAGGCCATCGCTGTTGCCGCAAAGGGTCCACCCAAAGGCAAGGACCATTCGGAACCGGAGCATTATTTGGAAGACGTCCTAGAGGCTGCCCGCTTGATAGAGGGTCAGTGCTCGAAAAACATAATGTTCGAGTAATGTATAAGGGTTGTAACAAACAACTTTATAGTTAATCTATTTGTTTTTTGCTGAAAAGCTTAAATTCCTCATGTGCGGCCGTTTTAATGTAATCTGAAAGTTTTCCAGTCGTCGGCTTCAGCCTCCTCATAGGAAGTACAGGGTGTTCGGAAAAGCATTTGATCACTCTTTATCCAATGTCTTGGTCCCTGAAGGAGGTGATAATGCGGCGAACCAGGCAATCGAACTATAGGGCGTTAACACTTTCACTTAGCCATAGAAGTTTTATGGTGGGGCTACGACATAGCCCCTGGTATGTATTCGGTGTATTATCGTATGGTGCCTTACATATTTGATCTGAAAAAGATCCCTCGTGTGACACGGAGAATCGCTAAGGATTCGAATAAGTCGTCTAGTGGTTGACCAGCTCTCACCGCATCATGACAGTCAGTTTTCGGCTTTCTCTACTGAGGTGCTCATCCGGTCAAAGCCAGGGCACAATCGCAGTAGTTCTCCCTTTACTACCCTAGCCGATAGAGCGGAACGTAGGGTAGCAAGTAGAGGAGCCGGGCAACCCAACTATTGACCAAAGACAATGATTCGGAGCTGATGCATATAAGGCCATACTTGCGACGCCGAAGTACGCTTTAGAGCTGTTTGGACTTTTATTGGCGACTCATTTGTTCCCATACCGAGCCCCTGGAAAGTTATGCCGAGGTGTATCTTGTAACACAACCATTACGGCCGCACTCATTGCATAAGGAGTATGGACGAGATAGTTCAGATGAAGTTTACTTGGAGCGGAGTAATAAGCCAATAATAAATTCACATATATTTATATATAAAGGAAAGCCACAACCCGGCTATTTGACATGCCGGGGGTCGGGAACGGAGGAAAAAGGCATAGTACAGGCTCAAAAATAAAGAGTGCGGTCTACAAAAGCTGATTTGGACCTCCTGCCGCACGTCTGCTGAAAGGACCACGATGTCGCCTAGAGGGGGGGGGGGTGAATAGGCGTTTTAAAATCTTTTACGGATTTGGCTATATCCTAATGCAGAAATAAACTAAGCGGATACTTTTCAAGCACAAATCCTAAATATACTAGGCTCACTAAGTGCACCAACAACTTAGCATAAACAAGATGAGAACAACGAGGATATGAGTAAGCACAAGTAAGTTACACAAACTTACTCAATGTATATCACGAGATATGGAAATGAATAATACACACACCCCCAAGTAGGCAATACAAGCTAGCAATTCACACTAAACACAAGATAGAACAATAGTAGGAAGTATGAATTGCGGGCTATAAAGTGTTGGCCTAAATAATCTCTACAATATGGTAACCAACACAATATAATGAGGACAACAAGAATAGTGAATGCACGGTTAAGTGACCAAGGTAAACCACAAGTAAGGAGTTAGGGTTAGGGATAACTGGAGTCACAGAGACGATGATGTATCCCGATGTTCACTTCCTTGGAGGGAAGCTAGTCACCGTTAGAGAGGTGGATGTTACCACGAAGGCACACCAATGCCACGAAGGCGCACCCTATTCTCCTTGAGATATCACCACGAAGGCGATTCCCAACCACTAGTGGTATACCTGGAGGCGACCTCCAAACCTTCACAAACTTTCCGGGGGACAAATCACAAGTTGATTCCTCACTGAAGCACTCCTACCGCCTAGGAGTCTCCAACCTCCTAGAGTAACAAGATCAAGGGGGAAATGCTCAAGACTTGCTCGAATCACGAATTCCTTTGGTCAAGAGAGGGAGAGGGAGTGGATCTTCACTTGAGTGGAATCTCTCTAAAGAACTCTCACAAATCTCTCCAGGATATAAGAATTGAGGTAGGAGAAAGGAGAGGGAGCTTTTCTTCAAGTGTGGTTAAAGATAGTTGTGTTGCTCAACCCCTCCACGAAGTAGTGAAGGGGTATTTATAGTGTGGCCCCAAATGTGGCCGTTGGGGCGGAATTCTGCTCAGGAAAGCATCGGACATCCAGTGGCAAAACAGGCACCGGACGTCCGGTGGAACACCGGACGTCCGACGGCTGTAGCACGCCATCAGACGAATGTAGTAGGATATTTGCGAAACAAATTTGTCAGACATCCTACACTTTCCGGATGTCTGAGGACCGGACGTCCGGTATGTACCGGAAATCCGTCCGTTTGCTGCTGGATATGGCCAACGGATTTCCGGACGCTACCAGACGTCCGGCCAATAAAAAGACAACAAGAACCCCAAAACTAAAACACGCACAACTTTTTCATACGGACTCCGATTTTGATGATCTTGGGGCTCGTTTTGAAGCTATGGAAAACTCCAGGTCCTCACATAAAGAACCACCCAATATAAAGCAAAATGGAGGGTCCAAAGTATGCAAAGGTTAGATCATACATTTTGGGAAACTATTTGGCTTTGGCTTTTCTTTGGTATATAGGATATGAGTTGAATTGTGTATAAAAGATGTTGACTTGAGAAAATCCATCACAAACCCCTTTCATCCCCTCTTAATATTGAGCGATCCCTATAACTCAAGAATCATAAAAGAGCTACACTACATAGCTATCAAGAATCCATTCTTGAGTGTATATGTTTCTTTGGTGGTCATCACTCCACAACACTAACGTCAAAGGAACTAATACCTTTGACACGAGTCGTTCACTTGAGCTTGATGTTGATGTTTCTTTTTGGCTCAACATGAAGGCAAGACATTAGTGAAGTCTTCAAGTCTCTCCCCCATACACAATGTGGGAATCTTTTCTTTGTATTCATCTTCACTTGTCCATCATGTGATCATCCACAAGCTTCAAGCATGTAATCCTTTGGGATTGTTATCTTGAACTTGCCCTTGTCAACCATGATCACCAACACTTGATGTCATCCTCTCATAGACACTTGAAATCTCTCTCTTGATGCGAGCCCATGAGAATCACCTAATCCTCAAAAACATAGACAACACATAGTATGGGTTAGTACACAGAGTGCAATTGATAATTTCTTATCATACCACAAGATCCTATGTGGTGCATCATTTGCAGTCGTGTCTTGACCATTTAGAGTTTGATCTTTGAGCTTCATCTTGGTCAACCTATATCTCTACTCCATGTTTAATCTTGACATCTTGAAGGGTATATTGAATTCTTCACTTGAATAGCTTGCTTGAATAATTGATCAATCATGACTCAACACATGAGTCCATTATGATCTTAAAAGGATGATTTGAATGATGAATTCTAGGAGTGGCTCAAACCATAGCTCTAAGCATGGCAACCCTTAAGATACTCCAATGAACTTCATTTTGATCATCTCAATGTAATTGTTGCTTCAAAGGAGTTGTCTTCCATTATTCTTCAATCATTTTCCAATGGGACTAACCTTCAAATGTATATCTCAATGCAAACATTAGTCCATAAGGATTGTCATTAATTACCAAAACCACACATGGGGACTATATGTACTTGATAAATCTCCCCCATTTTGGTAATTGATGACCATCTCAACAAGAGGGTTTATATAATGAATTTTTACACAAGCACGCAATTTTTTCGAGGATAAATTGTATACTTGCGGTGATTTTGATAGCTTCAATTATCACAAAGAAACTTGATGTTTATCAAAACCGGTTGTACTAACATCAAAACACTACACAAGCATTTGATGTTAGTAAGACCGCAATATATAGAGCAAGCTCCCCCACAGTATATGCATGTGTGAATAAACTTTTAATTTCATTGCATATATTGGTTGATATAAGCTAGTTGGAGTTTTCTCTATATATTCATTCATGCAACAAGTATATATAACTAGGGTGGATATGCATGAATGACAACAAGAACTTCAAAGGATATTTATCTTAAACCCTCTAAACTTCTCCCCCATTGGCAACAAATGCCAAAATGGAAGACAAAACATCTAGAAGACAAATATAGTATGAGATCCTCCTTGATGTGTGCATATCACAAAATGTGAGTGAATGCAAATGCACATATTCAATAATGAACAATTTGAGGAGCTCAGAAACTATAGAATGCAACCAGATATGAAGATGTGAAAACAAGCATTAGACATGTGAGGAAAACTGTCAAAACACATGAGTGCGCAAGATTATATGCCAAACATACAAGCACTCACGACACAACCTCTTACCGAAGCCACCATAAGAATAAAAGGAAACAAACAAAGTGGCCGGCAAGGAATAAATGATATCATGGAAAGATATGAACTTTCTCATGTATAAAAATTTCTGAGTGGTGAATCATAATCATGATATGTATCCACAAAGAAACTTTGCATACACAAAATAGACGCAATTGATAAGAACATGATATACACAAGTGAATCCATTATTATACAACTGAAACCTAGTCATAATAGCAAGGCACATGGCACAAAGCACATGGCACAAATTGATCTCATTTGCATAACACAAAGTGAAGCAAGCCATCAAAAGATTCGACGAGCCAAAAGGATAAAAGAATATTATGATTTGGGCAAAGGAGTGTTCTAAGGAAAATAGAGAAGCTCCCCATGATTTGTGCACTATTTAGAATTTTTGTATTTGGACGCAAGTGCACAAAATAGGATCATCACTCCCCCAAAATCAATAGGAACACAAAACAATTGCAAGCAGACATAGATAAGAAAATAAGCCAAGCATTTTCAACAAACATATGGTTGAGCAACATGTAAATGAGGCAACCTAAGAATAGGCACAACCAAAATGATGTGTGTGAGTCACGTCAAAGCACTTGAGATGACTAGAATAAGCATGAGACTTAAGCATCAACATAGTCTTGAGTAAATGAGATACAAGGTGCAAGACATGTCCTTCCCACACACACGAACTTAAGAAGGTCACACACACATCAAGAAAATGGGTTCACAAGCTCACTAATAGCAAACTAAAAATCAAAGCTTGTGACAACCCATGATGAAGATAGGAAATAATAGGCTTGTCAAGACAAGCACGAGGACAACAATCTTCACAAAACATGAGTGCACTAAGATGCAAAGAGGTAAGACATGCACTCATACAACAAATGCTTCCATGGAGTCACCAAAGATATAAAAGGTGAATGAAATGGTGGACATGAAAGAATAGGGATGTCAACTAGAGATGTAACTTCTCTCACGTGTATAAGGTTCTATGTAGATGATATCCACAAAGAAGGATGTACACATAAAATAGTTACAAAAGGAAAGAATAAGATATCCAAACGGGAGTCATAAAATATACCAATGAGATCTTTGCTTGAAAGCATAGCAGGTGGCTTAATATAATCTATTGTATATTAATGAACTCCAAACACACAACCATCAAAGACATCACAACTAGCAACAAGAGATCATTGTTGGGATGCTTTGAGAAAGGAAACAAGTATCACATGAATGAATCAAGAAATTCATGCCATGATGCAACCTACACACGGTTGACCCCATTTCTATATATATATGCATGAAGTAAATACTTGTTACCGAGATAGCATTCGTATGAAGTCATAGATCAATAAAATGTCCGAGCTTGGCTCTAATTTCCTCATAGTGCCACCAACTTCATGAATAAGCCAAGCACCCAATGCTTCTCAAATGTACCTAAAACATTTTAAGTACAATATGGTCCCCAAACTTATTGGGTCCGAAGTAGTTAGCATAACTACAACACATAGGGTAAAACCACTTAAATATGTGCATATTGATACGAATTTGAATTTCATGCACATCTTAGCTATTAAGAATTTGATGGATTTACCATATATATATTGGATCAAATAAAGTAAACAAGGCATGTGAATTTACACATAGTAAATATGCATGCACAAGCCTACCAAAATCCAGGGAGATACAAACTGTACAAATGAACACATAACCGTTAATACTTCCAATAACATCACTAATCATTCATGTTGTCCAAAATGAATCAAAGTGACAAATCAACATATGATAGCACACAAAGTTCAACATATGAACCAAGGAAAAACCAATGAGCATATAAATATGCATTGCACACATACTCATAGGAATATCTCACTCAAGTAGATATAGGACACTATAAAAAATGAGATAAAAAACTCTCATATAGAGCAATAAGATGAATTCGAACAAAATGGTACTTCGGGTTATCATTCGGTGTAGAAACCAAATAAGTACATGATCATCTATACTAACATAAGCATAACATGAGAGTTTAGAAATAAACACAATGTTTGGATAGCATAATATTAACATTCCAACTAGATAGATCATCATGCAAAGCAACAATTGGAATAGCTTAATTCAAATGATTTTCCAAATATGATTTTAAAGATAACCATGGGCAAAACCGCATAAGAATGCCATACGTAAACAAGGCATTGCATGCCACGGAGATATAAGATAATCTCAAATATAAATTCTAAGTGGCATCCCTCGATTGTTCATATTAACAAGGATTGTGATATGCACAAAGCATATCACTCCCCCATAATATGATGATCCATGTATTATCCACAAGAAGCAAATGAAACCCATCTAAGGATAATTAATGGATGAGAATTTGAGTTTCAAATGAGCTTTACATACCTACCACATAGTAACTACATAATATTGCACTAACAATACTAGGTGGTATCCCACATTGTACACATTTAAGGTTTGTGATATGCGTAAAACATAGCACTCCCCCATAATGTGATGATCCATTTAATATCTCAAAAGATCCAAGGAAGATTTCAACTAATGAAGCAATAAAGGCTCAAAACCACACACACAAATATATGAAGTGCATTGCGACCTACACATGCTAATAACACAAATCAAGCATACTAGGAAGCACAACATATACAAGCACATGCTAGGTACAAAACCTAAACATGCAAGGGACTTAGTAACTTCCAATGTAAACAATGCAAGTACAAGTTACCGCAAAGAGGAGCATTGGATTGATAGATATGATGATAACCCACTTGACTTGGCATTAACCATAACATATGGTGAAAATAGTTTTTCTTCATGAAGTAGCCAAGTCTCCAATGCCCTTCACACACCTATTGATCAAGTTTGAGCTTGATGGTCCCCAACCAAGTTCGGTCCTAAGAAGTTAGTAACAATAGGCTTGGCAACCCAAATGGTCTTGTCCACTTTCAAACTTCTTTGGGAACCCACAAACTTGGCAAACACATTGCCAACAATATCCTTTCTTAGCGAATAATGATTATTAACTATAGGAGGCTTAGATATGTTACTGTTGGGACAAGATGAAGCTATGTGTCCCTTCTCACGACAAACATAGCAACATGTGCCCCCTTTTCTTTTCTTCTTTATTTTCTCAATTTGAGAAGCATCATCATGGTTCATCATGGGTGGAGGCCTTTCTACATCCTGAGATTGAACTTGAGACCACTTCCCATGTTGCTTCTTATTTGAAGCCTTATTCTTTAGTGGACAAGATCTCACATGGTGTCCAACATTTTTGCACTTAAAGCAAGTAATGTTGGCCGAATTCTTGACTAGATCTTATCCCTTCAACTTGTTCTTGGACTTCTTCTTGTTGGAGATGAAATCAGGTCCTATTTTGTCTTGAGTGTCCTTTTGCACACTCAAGATATTATCACAACATTTTTCCAAGTCTTTCTTCAAACTAGTGACTTGGGCCTTGAGCTCTTTATTTTCCTCTACAAGGTTAGTATTAACAAAAGAACTAGAGGAAGTAGAAGCTTCATTGTTAGAGCAACAAGGCATGGTGAGCAATTCATTACAAGATGTACCAATATCATCTAGAGAGGAATTGCAAGGACTAGCACATGGCAGTAAGGCATTTCGAGTAGAAGATGTGCTAATATCCACATGAGACTCACATGATTTTACCTTGGTGACCATAGCCTCATGAGCTAACTTTAACTCATCATGAGATATTAGAAGATCCTCATGAGTGTCTGAGAGCTTTTTATGACTTTCTCCCAATTTCCCATAATTGCTAGTTAGCAAATCAAGTTGAGTCCTTAGCTCAACATTTTCTTTTAATATCGATGCTTCACACAAGATAGAGTTAGTAGCACAAGCATCATTATCAATATGAGAGGAGCATGTAGAAGCTAGAGACCCCGCATGAGTAGCTTGAAGTTCCTCATGAGACTTACAGAGTTTGGTGAGCTCTCCTTTGACCTTCTTGTAGTCAAGGTCAAGGTGCTCAAAATCCTCTTTAAGTTTACAATGAGTAACTTCAATCTCTTCTTTTAAAGACCTCAAGTCACTAAGACATTGATGAGCCATAGCAAGTTCATGTTCAAGTTGTTCACTTTTTGCTTGCTCGTAAAGAAATAAGTCATTACGTTTTTGAAAGCAAGCAAGAACATCTTGGAGCCTTATATAAGTGTTATTTTTAGCTCTACGAAGAGTTTTCCCAATCTCATAGAGATTTTGAGTCAAGACTTCATCATCTTCCTCATTACAACTATCATCATTAACACAAAGAGAAGATGATACCTCGTCATTACCTCTTGCCATGAGGCACATGTGAACACAGGGGGTTGATGATGATTCTTTTGGAGAAGAGGGTTCTTCATCAACCAAGCGTGCCTCATTTTTCTTGATTTCCTCTACATGGTTAGTTTCACAAAGATAACTAGAGGGAATCACGACATTTTGAATATGGCAACACAAACGACCAAGCATATGATCACAAGTATTTATGAGTGCATCATTAGATGATATGCATGGACTCTCTACACAAGAATGTACGATGTTTTTGGTGTTAGATATGCTCTGTCCATAGAAGATACATCACTAGTATCAACATAAGCAAAATCATCAATGATGAGCTTAATACCATCATCACGAGATATTTCATCACTCACCATTTCATTACCTTGTGGTAAGCCACATGTTGGTGAAGTGAAAGATGTTGAGGTATGCAAGTAATCGGAGGTGGAAGTAATAAAGAGCTCTTCATGATTTAGAAATGCGGAGAACTCCTACATTAACTCCCCGAAAATAATATTGTCTTCATCAAGATTGGACCCACCATATATATCTTCAGTTTTGGTCCAAGCCTCATGAGCCAACGAACAAGACGAGATTGACTTGAATACCTCTAAGGTTATAGCTTGGTGAATGACACTTAAAGCTTCACAATCAAGATGCATATCATCAAGTGACGGAGATTGTCCATCCTTTAGAGTTGAATTCCCTACAACCACAATCTGCAAAGCATTTGGACCCATGGCCCGAAAGTGACAAAGCATGCGTAATCTCCACATAATGTAATTTGTGCCATTAAAACAAAATGTGTCATCGTGCACTAGGTTCACTAGTCGACATCGTTACTCTCTAGGCGGTTAAGCCTAATAAGGAGAGACCTAGCTCTGATAACAATTGAAAGGACCACGATGTCGCCTAGAGGGGGGTGAATAGGCATTTTAAAATCTTTTATGGATTTGGCTATATCCTAATGCGGAAATAAACTAAGCGGATACTTTTCAAGCACAAATCCTAAATATACTAGGCTCACTAAGTGCACCAACAACTTAGCATAAACAAGATGAGAACAACGAGGATATGAGTAAGCACAAGTAAGTTACACAAACTTACTCAATGTATATCACGAGATATGGAAATGAATAATACACACACCCACAAGTAGGCAATACAAGCTAGCAATTCACACTAAACACAAGATAGAACGATAGTAGGAAGTATGAATTGCGGACTATAAAGTGTTGGCCTAAATAATCTCTACGATATGGTAACCAACACAATATAATGAGGACAACAAGAATAGTGAATGCACGGTCAAGTGACCAAGGTAAACCACAAATAATGAGTTAGGGTTAGGGATAACCGAAGTCACGGAGACGATGACGATCCCGATGTTCACTTCCTTGGAGGGAAGCTAGTCACCATTAGAGAGGTGCATGTTACCACGAAGGCACACCAACGCCACGAAGGCTCACCCTATTCTCCTTGAGATATCACCACGAAGGCGATTCCCAACCACTTGTGGTAGACCTTGAGGCGGCCTCCAAACCTTCACAAACTTTCCGGGGGACAAATCAGAAGTTGATTCCTCACCGGAGCACTCCTACCGCCTAGGAGTCTCCAACCTCCTAGAGTAACAAGATCAAGGGGGAAATGCTCAAGACATGCTCAAATCACGAATTACTTTGGTCAAGAGAGGGAGAGGGAGTGGATCTTCACTTGAGTGGAATCTCTCTCAAGAACTCTCACAAATCTCTCCGGGATCTAAGATTTGAGGTAGGAGAAAGGAGAGGGAGCTTTTCTTCAAGTGTGGGTCAAGATAATTGTGTTGCTCAACCCCTCCATGAAGTAGTGAAGGGGTATTTATAGTGTGGCCCCAAATGTGGCCGTTGGGGGGGAATTCTGCTCAGAAAAGCGTCGGACGTCCGGTGGAAAAACAGGCACCGGACGTCCGGTGGAACACCGGACGTCCGACGGCTGTAGCACGCCATCAGACGAATGTAGTAGGATATTTGCGAAACAGATTTGTTGGACATCCGACACTTTCCGGACGTCCGACGACCGGACGTCCGGTAAGTACTGGAAATCCTTCCATTTGCTGCTGGATATGGCCACCGGATCTCCGGACGCTACCGGACGTCCGGCCAATAAAAAAAACAGCAGGAACCCCAAAACTAAAACACACACAACTTTTTCATACGGACTCCGATTTTGATGATCTTGGGCTCGTTTTGAAGCTATGGAAAAACTCCAGGTCCTCACATAAAGAACCACCAATATAAAGCAAAATGAAGGGTACAAAGTATGCAAAGGTTATATCATATATTTTGGGAAACTATTTGGCTTTGGCTTTTCTTTGGTATACAGGATATGAGTGGAATTGTGTATAGAAGATGTTGACTTGAGCAAATCCATCACAAACCCCTTTGATCCCCTCTTAATAGTGCGGGATCCCTATAACTCAAGAATCATAAAAGAGCTACACTACATAGCTATCGAGAATCCATTCTTTAGTGTATATGTTTCTTTGGTGGTCATCACTCCACAACACTAACGTCAAAGGAACTAATACCTTTGACACGAGCCGTTCACTTGAGCTTGATGTTGATGTTTCTTCTTGGCTCCAGATGAAGGCAAGACATTAGTGAAGTCTTCAAGTCTCTCCCCCATACAGAATGTGGGAATCTTTTCTTTGTATTCATCTTCACTTGTCCATCATGTGATCATCCACAAGCTTCAAGCATGTAATCCTTTGGGATTGTTATCTTGAACTTGCCCTTGTCAACCATGATCACGAACACTTGATGTCATCCTCTCAAAGACACTTGAAATCTCTCTCTCGATTCGAGCCCATGAGAATCACCTAACCCTCAAAAACATAGACAACGCATAGTATGGGTTAGTAAATAGAGTGCAATTGATAATTTCTTATCATACCACAAGATCCTATGTGGTGCATCATTTGCAGTCGTGTGTTGAACATTTAGAGTTTGATCTTTGAGCTTCATCTTGGTCAACCTATATCTCTACTCCATGTTTAATCTAGACGTCTTGAAGGGTATATTAAATTCTTCACTTGAATAGCTTGCTTGAATAATTGATCAATCATGACTCAACACATGAGTCCGTTATGATCTTAAAAGGATGATTTGAATGATGAATTCTAGGAGTGGCTCAAACCGTAGCTCTAAGCATGGCAACCCTTAAGATACTCCAATGAACTTCATTTTGATCATCTCAACGTAATTGTTGCTTCAAAGGAGTTGTCTTCCATTCTTCAATCATTTTCCAATGGGACTAACCTTCAAATGTATATCTCAATGCAAACATTAGTCCATAAGGATTGCCATTAATTACCAAAACCACACATGGGGACAATATGTACTTTCATCTGCACCGCTTGTCCTCTTGGAGGGGAATCCTTAACGGAGGTAGCCCCTTAGGTGAGTGTACGGATCCGAACTCCGATAGAGTCCGTTGTAGATACTGTCCTGTTGGTCACCAATTTTGAAGTTACAATAAAGAAACAAAACAGATAATGACCTTACGGGAATGCTTGCAGGGTTGTCCGTATTGAGCTTCCGCCGATGCCCATGGTATTTTGAGTGCGTAATGATGTACGCGTGGTGTAAATCTTACCAGTGTAGGAAGTGGGCGACGGAAGCCGAACTGCTATTTACATTCCGGGAGTAGTCGAACTTCAGAGGGAAACTGCTTCTGCCCCCTGGTGTTCGGCTGACGAGCCGCTCCGTCGTCTTTATCGCTTGGTGGCCTCCTCCCCTTGTGCTCGGCGTTAAGCTTGCCTGCCTGCCTTAAGACCCAACAGTTTCTGTTGGTGTTATTGGCTGGCTTATCAGGGTGACCATGAATCTGATAAGGTCGGTCCAATATCCTGTCAAGGGTGGACGGTCCATCCTGTCTGGCCTTAAATGGCTTCCCGTTGACCGGGTTTTGGATTGTGAAATCCGGCGTTGACCGTTGTGTCGCATGATCCTTCATTGTGACTGCGACTGTTGTATTCGGTTCGTCGTGGCTTGCCGTTGCCGTCTCGGATTTCGGAGGTGCCTGGGTCGCTGGCATTGTTGCTTTTACGAGCAAGCTAGTTGTCTTCTCCCGCACAGAAGCGAGTCATAAGAGAAGTAAGGGCTGTCATGGATTTAGGTCCTTCTGGCCAAGGTGGCGTGCTAGCCATTCATCCCGGACGCTATGTTTGAAGGCCGCAAGGGCTTCCGCGTCCAGACAGTCGACAATTTGATTCTTTTTGACTAAGAACCTAGTCCAGAGATCCCTGGTTGACTCGCCGGGCTGCTGGACAATATGAATTAAGTCATCGGCATCTGGTGGCCGGACATATGTTCCTTGGAAGTTGTTTCGAAAGGCATCTTCCAACTCTTTCCAGCTGCCAATAGAATTTTCTGGCAAACTGTTTAGCCAGTACCGCGCTGGCCCTTTGAGCTTGAGAGGTAGGTATTTGATGGCATGAAGGTCATCTCCGCGAGCCAGGTGAATACGGAGGAGATAGTCCTCAATCCATACCGCGGGATCCGTTGTTCCATCATATGATTCGATGTTAATGGGTTTGAACCCGTCTGGGAATTCATGCTCCATGACCTCGTCCGTGAAGTAGAGGGGGTGTGCGGCTCCTCTATGTTGAGCCACACTGTGAAGCACCTCCGGTGGACTCCGTTTGCGGTGTTCGGACCGATTATGTTCCGGTCTGTTGCGTCCGAATAAGTGACCATCATTGCTGGATGGGGCTGTCCCCGCGATCTGTACCTTAATCTTGTCTGTCCTGTTCTGCCCTCCAGGTCTTGTTGGATGTCGCGAGTGTTCCCCTGGGCTATTGTGCTCTTGTTTGGACGGCCGGATGGGTTGGTATGGTGTCTCGCTTGAGCTGCTACTTTATCCGGACCAATCTGTGGTTGACCCTCCGCATTGTGCGATGGTGGCGCGGGCTCCAACGCCTTGCTATTGTATCGAGGGGGCCACCTATGCTTGGGGTGGCTTCTGTATGGGCCGCTAAGGACGTATTCTTCGGCGGCCAGGACCTCGGTCCATCTATCATTGAGCAAATCTTGGCTTGCTTGAAGCTGCAGTTGCTTCTTATTTAGGCTCCTTGCGGTGGCTATTAGCTGGCATTCAAAGCACTCCTGCTCGAGAGGTTCCTCAGGCACGATGAAATCTTCGTTGCCGAGGATCTCGTCCTCCTCGGAGAGTGGGAGATAATTGCTATCCTCCGAGTCTCCATATGTGGCCTTTTCATCAGGGCTATCTTGCCCACTTTCTAGTTCCTCCTGTTTGGATCCTACCTCAACAGGGTCTTCATTGTTCAGAGTGTAATCCTCTTCAGCGTAATATTGTTTTCTCTTGGGTGACAAGACCGAGGGCGGCTCTGGGGGCACTGGTGTTTGGATTGTACGCCAGGAGGCGTATCCTCAACTGGGTCCTCCTTGCTATCGTCCAGAGCATCGTTGAGTGTGTCTACCGTACACACGTCATACCAGGAATTGGTCGTCCCGCGACTAGTGGGTAGCGAGTTCTGGCCTTGCCCCTCATTGTCGTCCAAACCGTCGATATTTTTGGAGCCGGGGTCCAGCGTGTTGGCTGGATCGTCGACAGTGGCTATGAAGTGGGTGGCGGGTGGGAAGCAAAATTCTCCGTCATCCGCCGTAAACTCAAACCAAACATAGTTCGGCGACGAGTCATCTGCCAGGGACAGGTTTTTAATGAGTTTAGTAGATCGCCCATGGGCGAGTGCTGGAAGACCCCGGCGGTGAACTTGAAGATCGATAACCGATCGAGTTCGGTATCCGCAGTCTCGCAGGGTTCGGAACTCGACATCGGAGGAGAGTCCAGGGTTACATTGATGCAGATGCCGTTTGGAGCGAAATCTGCGGGCGGCTCCAACGCCGCAGGATCGGTAGCCCCCATGATGGGGTTGATCTTCCCATATGTGGATGACTCAAATTGCTCCGGATCTAAGGCCAGAGCAGCTACAGGAGCTATCTCCAGGATGCGGCCCGATGACAGGTTTAAGCCATGTTCGTCGGGGTGAAGGGGAGCGATTGCCGCGGTCTCGAATCCGTCGAAGATCAAGTCTCCACGGACGTCCGCAACGTAGTTTAGGCTTCCAAATCTGACCTGATGGCCAGGGGCGTAACTGTCGATCTGCTCCAGATGTCCGAACGAGTTGGCCTACAGTACGAAGCCACCGAACACGAAGATCTGCCAGGGGAGAAAGGTTTCTCCCTGGACAACGTCATTACTGACGATCGGCGGAGCCATCGAGTCCTTCGCCGATGGCACAGTGGAACTCTCAATGAAAGAACCAATGTCGGTGTCAAAACCGGCGAATCTCGGGTAGGGGTCCCGAACTGTGCGTCTAGTATTGATGGTAGCAGGAGACAGGGGACACAATGTTTACCCAGGTTCGGGCCCTCTCTATGGAGCTAATACCCTACTTCCTGCTTGATTGATCTTGATGAATATGAGTATTACAAGAGTTGATCTACCACGAGATCGTAATGGCTAAACCCTGGAAGTCTAGCCTATGAGTATATGGTAATGAATCTGTCCTATCCGGACTACGCTCTCCGGTTTATATAGACATCGAAGAGATCTAGGGTTACCTGGAGTCGGTTACAATAGAGGGAATCTTCACAATCGATCGCCAAGCTTGCCTTCCACGCCAAGTAGAGTCCAATCCGGACACAAGTGTAGTCTTCGGCCTTCATATCTTCATAGCCCATCAGTCCGGCCCAGTGAATAACAGGCCGGACGCCCGGGGACCTCTTAATCCGGGACTCCCTCAGCAGGGAGAAGGCCAGGATAGTCGGCGGTGATGGCCACTTCCATGCCATCATAGCTCGCCTGGTAGAACACCCCGTCCTCGAGCTCCACATATATATATATATCCAGATCCTCTTCGAATCCGGGGTCGAGGTCCCGTCTGTGGTCCTCTGGCTATGGGGCAGGGCTATGAAGCCCCTTGGTGATCTTCCGCCACTCCTGTTGCAAATGGACGGATTGATATTTATAAGCAACTCAGGGAGTAGATTGAGTAGAGCAGTGGGATTGAAACTCACCCAGCTGGGAGGATTGTACATGCAAAATCCCTCTCGGCGTTTAAGAAGGGTGAACTCCTCTTTCTCCCCTTTATACAGATCGGCCAGTATTTTGGCCAGGGTGGTGAGGGAATTCGTACCTTTCACCCGCAGCGCGAGGCATCATCTTCCCCGCTGAAATGCCACATAGGGAGCCCCCTATACTGGAGCGGCTGAACCCCTCGTCCTATGGAAGTGGCCGTTACCTCAATTATCGATAAACCGGATTGGGCAAGCATATTTATCCTGCCCATCAACTGATGAACTTCCGCACTATCCTCCTCCTCGAGGCTGCGAGGGCGCCAGCTGTGGCACTTGTTCAGCGGAGCTCTTGAGAACTCGGGAAGACCCATCCGGACTGGATCGGGGAGAGCAACGCCCTCGATGTAAAATCATTCGGAAGGCCAGTCTTCGGATGCCTTGTTCGGTGTGCCGGACAGGTATTCGATCTTGGCGATGCGCCATACCTCAGCTCTGCCCACTTCAAATAGTGATCCCTCTTGGTTACGAGGGACGAGGCAGAATAGTTTCCTCCATAATTCAAAATGGGCCTCGCAACCCAGGAATAGCTTGCAAGGAGCAACATAACCCGCGATGTGCAGGACAGAGGCAGAAGTGAAATTGTGCAGTTGGAGGCCATAATACTCCAGAAGTCCTCGAAGTAATGGGTGGATTGGAAATCCAACGCCTCTTAATAAATAAGGAGAAAATCACACGCGTTCCCCCCTTGACGGATTGGGGAAGCTCTCCGCCTGAGCTCCGCCCTCGAAGGATGTCAATCCTGCCTAGACAGGGACTAGATCCGGGGGGGGCGGGGGGGGGGGGGGAGAAACCCCTGCGTTTGCAGCTTGACCAGCTGGTCGTGGGAAACAGAGCATCTTTCCCAATTGCCCTTTTTGGAGCTGTGGGAAGAGGAGGAAGAACTAGGAGCGTTGGCCATGTTGGAATGGTTTCTCCTAGCAAGCTCTGTAGATTTCTCGCTTGGCGTGGAATGGATCTAAAGATCCAATCTCTTTAAATAGACGCCTTTTTGCAGGACAAGGGTGTTATGTGCAAAGATACCCCGACCTCTCGTATTCGGTCGACACGTGGAAGCTGAAGCTATCGAGGCGTAGAAGCCGATGGGCGCGACATTAAATGGAAGGCCGAATGCAGTTTTTCAAGTCAGGAATTCTAAAGTAATCGGAGGAGGAACCCGCCTTGCAATGCTGAAGACAATCTGCGCGCCGGACACCTCGTCATTGAAGTCTGGTTCGGGGGCTACTGAGGGAGTCCTAGATAAAGGGCTCCTCGGGAGTCTGGACTATTGATACGGGCCGGACTGTTGGGCTGTGAAGATACTGTGTCCGGATGGGACTCTCCTTAGCGTGGATGGCAAGCTTGGCGTCGAAGATATGAAGATTCCTTTCTCCGTAACTGACTTTGTACAACCCTAGTCCCCTCTCGTGTCTATATAAACCAGAGGTCATAGTCCATAGAGGCAATCACAATCATAATCATACAGGCTAGACTTCTAGGGTTTTAGCCATTACGATCTCGTGGTAGATCAACTCTTGTAATACTCATATTCATCAAGATCAGTTAAGAAGGAGTAGGGTATTACCTCCATAGAGAGGGCCCGAAGCTGGGTAAACATCGTGTCCCCCTTCTCCTGTTACCATTGACCTCAGACGCACAGTTCGGGACCCCCTACGCGAGATCCGCCGGTTTTGAACCGACACATATCATTAGCATCATGGATATTCAAAGAATTCATACTAACAACATTGCAATCATGCTCATCAGTCAAATATTTTATGCCACACATTCTATTGAATTCTTCTTCTATCAATTGAGCACAATTTTACTTTCCATCATTTTCAAGAAAGATATTATAAAGATGATCAATAATATGATGCAACCTCAATTCCATTTTTTATGTAGTTTTCTTTTATAAACCAAACTAGTGATAAAACAAGAAACTAAAAGATTCAATTGCAAGATCTAAAGATATACCTTGAAGCACTCAATTCCCCGGCAAAGGCGCCAAAAAAGAGCTTGATGTCTACTACGCAACTTTATTCTTCTAGACACGTGTTGGGCCTCCAAGCGAAGAGTTTTGTAGGACAGTAGCAATTTTCCCTCAAGTGGATGACCTAAGGTTTAGCAATCCGTGGGAGGCGTTGGATGAAGATGGTCTGTCTCAAACAACCCTGCAACCAAATACAAGAAATCTCTTGTGTCCCCAACACACCTAATGCAATGGCAAATTGTATAGGTGCACTAGTTCGGCGAAGAGATGGTGATAAAAGTGTAATATTGATGGTAGAAATATTTTTTTTTCTCTGAATAAATAGAAACAACAAGGTAGCAAATAGTAAACGGGCACAAAAACGGTATTGCAATGCTTGAAAAGGAGGCCTAGGTTCCATAGTTTCACTAGTGCAATTTCTCAAAAATGCTAATATAATTGGATCATATAACCATCCCTCAAAGTGCGATGAAGAATCACTACAATGTTCCTATATAGAGGAGAACATAAGAATAAATTTTTGTAGGGTACGAAACCACCTCAAAGTTATTCTTTCCATTCGATCTATTCAAGAGTTTGTACAAAAATAACACAAAGCTATTCTTTCGATTCGATCTGTCCTAGAGTTCGTACTAAAATAACACCAAAGCAAATTCATATTCATAATAATCAATCCAACACAAAGAACTTCAAAGAGTGCCCCAAGATTCCTATCAAAGAAACAAAGACAAGAACGTCCATCAACCCCTATGCATAGATTACCCCAATGTCACTGAGGGAGTCCTGGACTAAGGGGACCTCGGGCGTCCGACCTGTTAGCCATGGACCAGACTGATGGGCTGTGAAGATACGAAGACCGAAGACTGCACCTGTGTCCGGATGGGACTCTCCTTGGCGTGGGAGGCAAGCTCGGTGATCAACTATGCAGATTCCTTTCTATGTAACCGACTCTATGTAACCCTAGATCTCTCCGGTGTCTATATTAAACCGGAGAGCTTAGTCCAGATGGGCAGATACTCATTATCATAGTCATACAGGCTAGACTTCTAGGGTTTAGCCATTACAATCTCATGGTAGATCAACTCTTGTAATACTCATATTCATCAAGATCAATCAAGCAGGAAGTAGGGTATTACCTCCATAGAGAGGGCCCAAACCTGGGTAAACATTGTGTCCCCTGTCTCCTGTTACCATCGACCTTAGACGCACAGTTCGGGGCCCTACCCTAGATCCACCGGTTTTGACACCGACATTGGTGCTTTCATTGGGAGTTCCACTGTGCCGTCCTCAAGAGGTTGATGGCTCCTTCAATCGTCCATAGCGACGCGGCCCAGGGAGAGACTTTTCTCCCCGGACAGATCTTCATATTCGGCGGCTTCGCACTGCGGGCCAACTCATTTGGCCATCTGGAGCAGATCGAAAGCTACACCCCTGGCCGTCAGGTCAGATTTGAAAGCTTGAACTACGTTGTGGACATCCGTGGAGACTTGATCTTCGACGGATTTGAGACCGCGGCAACCAGTCCCGATGAACATGGCTTAAACCCGTCATCGGACCACATCCAGGAGCTAGCTCCCGTGACCGCTTTTGCCTTAGATCTAGAGCAAATTGCGCCATCCGAGGACGGGAAGCTAAACCCCGCCGCGGAGGCCGCTGATTCCGCGGCGTCGGAGCCGCACACAAATTTAACTTGTGATATCTGCATCACCGGAAATCCGGACTCGTCTCCGGCTATATGTTCCGAACCATGTGCGTCCGCGGACGCCGAGCTTGATCGGTCATCGATCTTCAAATTCACCTCCGCAGACATCTTCCAGCACTCGCCCTTAGGCGATGTGCTAAACTCATTAAAGAACCTATCCTTGGCGGGTGACTCCCACCCAAACTATGTCCGGTTCGAACTAGCTACTGATGATGGGGAATTTTGCTTCCCACCCGCCACCCACTTCATAGCCACTGTCGAGGATTTAACCGACATGCTTGACTACGGTTTCAAAGACTGCAGTACGGGCACCGGAATAAATAACACTCCGGACGATGCTAAAAACAATGAAGATCCCGTCAAGGTAACCGCCGAACAGGAGGAACGGGACAATTGGAAAGTTAGCCCTGATGAACAGGCCATACACAAAGACTCGCAGGACAGTAATTATCTTCTGCTCTCCGAGGAGGAGGAGGGCCTCGACAACGAGGATTTCATCGTGCCTGAGGAACTCTCGAGCAGGAGCGCTTCAAACATCGGCTACTAGCCACTACAAGGAGCCTGAAAAAGAACAGCTGCAGCTTCAAGCAAATCAAGATCTGCTCAATGATAGATGGACCGAAGTCCTGGCCGCCAAATAATACGGCCTTAATGGCGTAGCCAAAAGCTACCCGAGCATAGATGGCTACCTCAGTGCAATGACAGGGCGCTGGAGCCCGTACCATCATCGCACAATGCAGCAGGTCGACCACAACTTTGTCCGGATAAAGCAGCAACTCAAGCCGGACACGAGACTGCCCCACCTCGCCGTAAGAGCAAGAATAAAACAGCTCGGGGTTGTACGCACGACCCCCAACATGACTTGGATGGTAGAGCGGAACACGCAAGATCGATCTACGGATCGCGAGGACATGCCTCGACATATGACGACGGCTACTTATTCGGGCGTAACAAGCCTAGCCACGCCCTGGACGAAAACCGCAAACAGACTCCTTCCGAGGTACATCACAGTGTGGCCCAACGTAGAGGCGCCGCACACCCTCTCTGCTTCACTGACGAAGTAATGCAGCATGAATTTCCAGACGGGTTCAAACCCATGAATATCGAATCATATGACAGAACAACGGATCCCGCAGTGTGGATTGAGGACTTCCTCCTCCATATCCACATGGCCCACGGAGATGACCTTCATGCCATCAAATACCTACCACTAAAGCTCAAAGGACCAGCTCGGCACTGGCGAAACAGTCTGCCGGAAAATTCTATTGGCAGCTGGGAGACTTGGAAGAAGCCTTTCGTGACAACTTCCAAGGAACATATGTCCGGCCACCGGATGCCGATGACTTAAGTCACATTGTCCAGCAGCCCGGAGAGTCAGTCAGGAAGCTCTGGACTAGGTTCTTAGTTAAAAAGAACCAAATCGTCGATTCTCCGGACGCGGAAGCCCTTGCGGCCTTCAAACATAGCGTCCGGGATGAATGGCTTGCACGCCACCTCCGCCAAGAAGGACCCAAATCCATGACAGCCCTTACCAATCTAATGAACCGCTTTTGCGCGGGAGAAGACAACTGGCTCGCTCGTAGAAGTAACAACGCCAGCTACCCGGGCACTTCCGAAATCTGAGACGGCAATGGCAAGCCACGACGAAGCAAACACAACAGTCGCAATAATAATGAAAAACTATGCGACACAACGATTAACGCCGGATTCAGCAATCCCAAGCCCGGTCAACGGAAAAAGCCATTCATGGCGAACCAAGATGGACCATCCAACCTAGACCGGATATTGGACCGACCTTGCCAGATTCACGGCCACCCCGATAAACCAGCTAATCATACCAAGAGAAGTTGTTGGGTCTTCAAGCAGGCCGGCAAGCTCAACGCCGAACAGAAGGATAGGAGGCCGCCAGGCGAGAGGGACGACGGAGAGGTTCACCAACCAAATACCGGGGGTCAGAGGCAATTTCCCCCCGAAGATCGACCACTCCTGGAGCGGAAATAGCAGTTCAGCTTCCACCGCCCACCTCATATACCGGCAATATTTATACGCACTCAAGATACCATGGGCATTGGCGGAAGCACAATACGGACAAGCCTGCAAGCATTCCCGTAACATTTTTTATCTATTTTCTTTTTATTTCTTTCTTCATTATCTCTTAAAAACAGGCGACGAAAAGGACAACATCTAAAACTGACTCTATCGGAGTTCGGATCCGTACACTCACCTAGGGGTTACTTCCGTAAAGGATTCCCCTCCCCGAGGACAGGCGTCACAGACATGCGACAGGAGGTCCAAAATAACTTTTTTTAGACCGCACTCTTTATTTCGAGCCTGTAATATGCCTTTTTCCTCCGCCTCCGACCCCGAGCATGACAAATAGCTGGGGTTGTGGTCTTTATACATATAAAGTAATCAATGGCATATCGCTCAGGTCCCAATAAACATTATCCGAATTAATCATTCGTATCCTTTCACCAATGAATACAGCCCCTACGGCTGTTTCACAGATACACCTCGGCATAACCTGCCAGGGGCTCGGTATGGGAACAAATGAGTTGCCAACAAAGTCCGAACAACTTTACAGCAAACTTCGGCATCACGAGTTTGGCCTTATATGCATCAGCTCCGAATCATGTCTTGGGTCAATGGTTGGGTTGCCCGGCTCCTGTGCTTGCTACCTTACGTTTGGCCTTGTATGCATCAGCTCCGAATCGGCTAGGGTAGTAAAGGGAGAACTACTGCGATTGTGCTTCCGGTTCATCTGGTCAAGCACCTCAATAGAGAAAGCTGAAAACCGACTATCATGATGCCGCGCGAGTTGGTCAACCACTCGATGACTTATCGGAATCTGTCGCGATTCCTTCGTATAACACGAAGGACCTCCTTTTCAGGTCGTATATGTAACGCACCATATTGGAATAAGCCGTATACATACCAGGGGCTATATCGTAGCCCCCCTATAAAACTCCTATGGCTAAGTGAAAGTGTTAACGCCCTATAGTCCGATTGCCTAGTTCGCCGCATTATCACCTCCTTCATGGACCAAGATGTTGGATCAAGAGTGATTAAATGCTTTTCCAAACACCCCCGTACTTCCTACGAGGGGGCTGAAGCAGACGACTGGAAAACTTTCAGATTATAGTAAAACGGCCGCACAGGAGGAGCACAAGCTTTTAAGGAAAACATAAAAATAGATTAATTATAAAATTGTCTTTTACAATTCTCATACACCTCACTTGAACATTATGTCTTTCGAGCATTGACCCTCTATCAAGCAGGCGGCTTCTAGGACGTCTTCAAAATAATGCTCCGGTTCATAACAGTCCTTACCCTTGGGTGGACTCTTCGCCGCAATATCGATGGCCTTCATCTTTCCCTAGAATGTCTTGACTCGGGCAAAGGCCATCCATGCACCTTCAATGCACATCGAGCGCTTCACAGCATCGATACGTGGCACTGCATCAACAAGCCGCTGCACCAGGCCGAAGTAGCTATTCGGAATAGGCTCCGTCGGCCACAACTGGATTATGACGTTCTTCATGGCATCGCCGGATATCCTATGAAGCTCGGCCCATTGGGACATCTATTCATTCAGCAACAGAGAGCGCTTTGATGCGCCAAATTGTGACCAGAAAAGCTTCTCCGTTGCATACCCCTCTCGCGCTTCGTAAAACTGCGCCGCATCAGAAGAACTCTTCGACAAGTTTAAAAACTCGTCCGGAGAACTCCACACCTAGTTTAGCTGAGCATAGTTCGGATCGCCGAACCTAGTCTGGAGCAAAAATGGCTTACCAGCTGCAATCTCCCCAGCTTGCCGGATCTCCTCACGGGTTGCTCTGGATTTTGACCTCACTTCTCTCGCCTCTCGTAAGGCCTTGTCAAGTTCAGCCATTTTGGCTTCATTTTCCTTCTCAAGAAATTCACAGCGGCTAGCAGCATTTCTTAATTCGAGCGCCATTGTGGATATCTTCTCCTCATCTTGGCGCTGAGCAGCTTGTTCGGCTTTAACTCAGCTGATGCCTTTTCGGCAGCCGCATTACTACACCGGGCCTGCTCTTTGGCCCGGGCTAGCTCTGCCTGAAGAACTTCAACTGCGGCAGCACCATCTGCAGTCATGCATATCCAGCATACAATTTTAAGCGTCAGGCTTACATCATAAGCACGTCTGTGTAATGAACGCTCGAATTGCATACCTGGCGAGTCTTCAAGACGCCGGTTGATCAATGCAATGTCATCCCCTGCAATATCAAGCTTCCGCTGCAGTTCGGCTACCTCCATAGTCCGGGTAGCCGCCAGGGGGGAAACAACCTGTATCCCAATTACATCAGATGAGTACCTGAGCATGTCTTTTTGATCCTCCGATCGCCAGCTTTGGGAAGGCAATCCGAGTCTCAGGGTCTACTATCTATATAGAGGTGCATTCTACGAATAAAGTACAGTTGGAAAAATTACATCACCAACCTCGAAGCCTCTTAGTAGGATCATGAAGGCTTCATTCAATCCGCTCTTCGCAGACAGAACCCTCTCGACCACTGTACCCATCAGGACACGGTGTTCCTCTGAGACGTACGCTTGTCGTAGCATGTCCGTCAGTATGTCCGGCGCTACCGGATCTTTGGTAGCCGCCGCAGGAGTACGGCCTTCCTTGAAAAGGAACCCGTTTACTCGTCTCCAGAATCATCTCCGGCTGTAAACCGGATAGTCTGGGGCCGTCATCCTTGACCCCTGAACCCCGTACAACGGAGACACCACTTTCGGGTAATGCCTTCTTTGTCCCTCGCACTGCTTGTCGGTCGGGAGAAACCCTCGGGGACGACACATGAATGTCGTCCGCCCTGCTAGGCGAGGAGGCTGGAGAAGGCGTATCACTCTCCATCATCTCCGAAAGAAGATCTCCCGAGGAAGAGGATGGTTGAGGAACATTGGGCGTCAAACTGCGAAAATCTACATATATTAGATGTTACTTCGGTAACAGGAAAGGAGCGGGGTATGTCACCCTGCTTCACTTATGATTTGACCGGAGGCTTGTCCTCACCGTGGAGCTGTATGGCGACATCGCTTGCCAGGCCCGAGCCGCCCGACGATTGCATTCTGCCTCTCTTGGGAGACTTCCCCTCCCGATTTTTAGAGGTGGCCCTCTTCTTGCCATGGGAAGAAATGATGTTTGCTTCTCCCGCACCTTCGCCATCGGGCGAAGGAGTTTCAGTTTCCCCGAACCCGATGTCTAGTCCATCTCCGGTATAGAGGTCACCTTTAGTCTCCCTGTTTTCACCCTCCTTTGTAGGCACATGGTATGGTGTAGGGGCGAGCATCCTCATCAGCAGGGCATCTGCTTAGTCTTCGGGAAGGGGGCCGGACACCTGATTCGTTCCACTTTCTTTATCCAGCCCTGGAAAGGGATGGTCTGCTCAGTATCTTATTATGGATGCTTGACTAAAAGGTATTCAGAAATTGAATACTTACTGAGGTGTCCGGATGGTTACAGTCAAGGCCGACATCTTCTGTGGTGTTCGGCCATTGGTTTCGTTTCCTGAAAAACAATCTCCACATTCCTTCATGCGTAGTGCCGAAGAAGTGCTTAAGAGTCTGCGGCCTTTCTGGATTGAACTCCCACATGCGGAGAGGCCGTCGCTGGCACGACAGGATCTGGCGGACTAGCATTACTTGAACAACGTTGACAAAATCGATGCCCTCCTCGGCAAGGCTTCAGATGCGACTCTGCAGAGTCCGCACTTCATCGACTGATCCCCAGTCAAACCCCTTATTGATCCATGAGGCAAGCCGAATTGGGGGGCTGGATCGGAACGCAGGCGCAGCTGCCCACTTGGAGCCACGTGGCTCGGTAATATAGAACCACCGCTGCTGCCATAGGTCGGAAGATTCAGCAAAGGATCCTTTTAGCCAAACTGCGCTAGCAAGCTTGCCCACTGTGGCACCACCGCCCTCTGCCTGCTCCCCCTCTATAACTTGCGGCTTCACGTTGAAGGTCTTGATCCACAAGCCAAAGTGCGGAGGAGTTCGGAGGAAGGCTTCGCATGTGACGATAAATGTCGAGATGAGAAGAATAGAGTCCGGGGCCAAATCGTGAAAATCTAGCCCATAATAGAACATGAGCCCCGGACGAAGGGGTTAAGCTCGAACCCTAACCCATGGAGGAAGTGGGACATGAATACGACCCTCTCGCCAGATCTGGGGGTAGGGATAACCTGCCCCTCAGCAGGAAGCCAATGAAGGATTTCTGCGGTCAGATACCTCGCCGCGTGAAGCTTTGCAATATCCTCCTGTGACGGAAGAAGCCACCCACCGGCCTTGACGGTTGGATCTGGACAAGATTGGAGCTGGTGGTGATTGGAACCCGAGGGTTGGAACTCGAGGTAGCAAGGGTTGAGGAAGAAGCAAGCGTGAAAGAAAAAGACGGGTCTGTACCCCTATATAAAGACCGCGAATTTCTAGCATCTCCTCCTGGGCCTCAAAACTTGCCTATTCCCAAGGAGTTGTACCCAAGTGACGGTTTGGTTACCCACGTCTGGGTTGATAAGAATCCCTTAAAAAAGGGGGACACTATCTCCGCTTCGATAAGACGAGCCAAAAAATCACGTCTCGAAGCGTGGGACGACGGGCCAGCCAACGGTTCGAAAATAATGACCGGGCAGGCATAATGTCATATTACCAAAAATTTGGACTCGTGGAATATTATACTCTCTGCGGTTGTGTGAACATGTCTGGATATAATCATTACGTCCGAAGACTATTTTGGAGTTCGGAAAAGGGGAACCCGCCTTGCAATGCCGAAGACAAATCTGCGTGCCGGACTCCTCGTCATTGAAGCCAGGTTCAGGGGCTATGGAGGTAGTCCTGGACTAAGGGGTCCTCGGGCGTCCGGCCTGTTAGCCATGGGCCGGACTGATGGGCCGTGAAGATACGAAGACCGAAGACTGCACCCGTGTTCGGATGGCACTCTCCTTGGCGTGGAAGGCAAGCTTGGCGATCAACTATGCAGATTCCTTTCTATGTAACCAACTCTATGTAATCTAGATCTCTCCGGTGTCTATATAAACCGGAGAGCTTAGTCCAGATGGGCAGATACTCATTATCATAGTCATACAGGCTAGATTTCTAGGGTTTAGCCATTACGATCTCATGGTAGATCAACTCTTGTAATACTCATATTCATCAAGATCATCAAGCAGGAAGTAGGGTATTACCTCCATAGAGAGGGCCCGAACCTGGGTAAACATTGTGTCCCCTGTCTCCTGTTACCATCGACCTTATACGCACAGTTCGGGACCCCCTACACGAGATCTGCCGGTTTTGACACCGACAGTCACCTCAGGAATCCGCGAGTTGAGTAACAAAACATATATAAAGTGAATCAATACGATAACCCATTGTCATCACGAGTATTCATTTGCAAGACATATATCAAGTGCTCTCAAATCCATAAAAGTATTCAATCTGATAAACCAAAATCTCAAAGGGAAAACTCAATTCATCACAAGATAGTGCGGGGAAAACAACATATGATCTGACTATATTACAAAGCCCGCAATACATCAAGATCGTCACATCTCAAGAACAAGAGAGAGAGATTAAACACATAGCTACTGGTACAACCCCTCATCCCCGAGGGTGGACGACTCCCTGCTCATCGTGGTGGCCGCCGGGATGATGAAGGTGGCCATCGGAGATGATTCCCCCTTCGGCAGGGTGCCTGTCGGTGTCAAAACCGGCCGATCTCATGTAGGGGGTCCCGAACTGTGCGTCTGAGGATCGAAGGTGACAGGAGATGGGGGACACGATGTTTAGCCAGGTTCGGGCCCTCTTAATGGAGGTAATACCCTACTTCCTTCTTGATTGACTTTGATGAGTATAGGGGTTACAAGATGTCTAGCCTGTATTAATTTCTGATAGCCTCTACAGACTAAACCCTCTAGTTTATATAGACACCAGAGGGGGCTAGGGTTGTACAGAGTCGGTTTACAGGGGAAGCAAACTATGCATCCGGTCGCCAATCTTTCCATCCACGCAAAGGAGAGTCGCATCTGGACCTGGGAAAAGATCTTCTACCTTGTATATTCACGACCGATCAGTCTGGCCCATGTCACATAGTCCGGACTCCCGAGGACCCCTTAATCCAGGACTCCCTCAGTAGCCCCCAAACTTGCCTTCAATGACAACATAGTATCCGGCTTTATATCTTCAGCTTTGCAAGGCGGGTTCTGCTTCGGAACAGACAATAATTCGGTTCCACATTAAATATTATATTCTATTGCCTCCTTGCCGCCACCGCCTCGGCTTCCACGTGTCAAACGAATGTGAATGTTCTAAGTATTCTTTACAATTAACCCCTCGACCCCGTAGGGAAGGCGTGTATTTGAGAAGATTAGATCTCAGATGCCATTCCACACCATGCGGAAATCCTTATAACTAGCCAGAGGAAATCGCCCAAACATGGCCGGTGTTCCTAGTTCTTCCTCACGCCCCCATGGCCCTCAAAAAGGCAATTGGGAAAGCTGCTTGGTATATCATGCCCATTTGAACAGACTTCACACGCAGGGATATCTTCCTCCTGCGGATCTAGTCTCCGTTCGGGCAGGATTAACTTCCATCAACGGTGAAGCCCTGGCGAAGAACTTCCCTAATCCTACTAAAGAGGAGCGGTTGTGCTTTGTTTCCTTCCTTTTAAGAGGCGTAGGATTTCCTATCCATCCTTTCCTCAGAGGTCTCCTGGAGTTTTACAGTCTCCAACTGCACAATCTTACGCCGGGCTCCATCCTGCATGTCACGGGCTTCGTTGCTCTTTGCGAGCTGTTTCTAGGCTGTGAGGTCCATTTCGAGCTATGGGGGAAATTTTTCTGCCTCGTCCCCCGCTGCCAAAAGGGATCCATATTCGAGGTGGGAGGCGCCGAAGTATGGCGCATAGCCAGGACAGGTTACCTGTCCGGCACTTCGAAGAAGGCATCCGAAGAGCGGCCCTCAGAATGGTTTTATATTGAAGATGTTATTCTTTTGGACCCAGTCCGGCATGGTCTTCCTAAATTCTCCAGTGCTCCATCAAAGAAGCGCGTCAACTGGAATCCCGAAGCCTCGAGGAAGAAGACAGTGCGGAGATTAAGAGACTAGTAAGCAAGATCAGAGTACTCGCCCACTATGGGCTGTCCATATTCAATGTTATGGCGATTTCAATAACGCGATGCGTTCAGCCGCTCCATCTAGAGGTTTTCCTATGTGGAACTACAACGGGGAGGACAATGCATCACATTGTCTATGCAAGGGTCCGGACAACTTTACCGCTTTGGCCACCATCTTAGCTCACATTTACAAAGGGGAGAAGGAAGACTTCACTCGCTTAAAATGTCTGGAAGGTTTTCCAATGTATAACCCTATTGACTGGGTGAATTTTTCTTTCCTGAGTCATGCTAGCCGAATCTAATCCGGCTATTTTTAATAGGAGTGGAGAAAGTTCGTCGAAGGGGTCCACAGCCCTGCTCCGCGGCCAGAGGACCATGTTCGAGACATGGATCCCGGATTTGAAGAAGATCTGAATATATTTATAGAACTTAAGGAGGGGGTCTTTTATCAGGCGAGCCACGACGGCACAGAAGTGGCCATTATAGACGATTACCCCGACCGTCTTCCCTCCTCCCTAAAGGAAATATGCCCTAGAGGCAATAATAAAGTTGTTATTTATATTTCCTTATATCATGATAAATGTTTATTATTCATGCTAGAATTGTATTAACCGGAAACTTACACTACTAGGAAAACAGCTATAGCTAATATGGACATAAATGGCGCACCATGTATGTGGTGCGCCTCTGCTATATAGCAGTGGCGCACCATATACAGGTGCGCCATTATTGTCATATTACTAATGGCGCACCTGGTGTGTGGTGCGCCATTACTAGTTTGGAAAATAAAAATAAAAATTTGTTTGTAGTGGCGCACCAGGGTATAGTGCGCCATTACTAGTTGACATAGTAATGCGCACTATCCACTGGTGCGCCACTACTAACATGTTTTTTTTTAATATTTTTTTCAAAACTAGTAATGGCACCACACAGCAGGTGCGCCATTAGTAACCCTGGTTACTAATGGCGCATTCTTAGGTGGTGCGCCATTACTAACTTTCTGAGTCTTACAAAAAATTCACCAAATGCACCCCCCCACGTGGACCGCCTTTTTAGTTTCAAAAAAATAAATGAAAATGATACAAATGTCAAAAAAATAAAAGAAAATAAGATTCCCATGTGATATGTGGTCTAGTTGTTAGCAAAATTTACGAACATGAATTTTCAACTTTTTTGCAAAATCTTTCGAGAATTTGTAAAATGAGCATGACTTTTGCATACGAACTCCGATGAAAAAGTTTTTTATATGAAAAATCATCTACTCGAAAAGTTACATCCGAATTCAACTAGGGGGGGGACCCCGTTGAACATTTTCAGAATCCCCAAAAACCTAACAGAAAAAAGTTACGGGGCTTTCAAGATCTGGAGAGGCAAAAAAATTCAAAAAAATCAAACTTAGTAATGTCGCACCTGCCCATGGTGCGCCATTACTATCTTCCCTCCTTCAAAATTCAAACTATATCAAAAAAAATTAGCAATGGCGCACCTGCCCAAGGTGCGCCATTACTATCTTCCCGCCTTCAAAATTCAAAATAAATGAAAAAAATAAAAAAAAAGTTAGTAATGGCGCACCTGCCCACGGTGTGCCATTACTATGTCGTATATATGGCTGGGCGGGGTCCTCTCCTGCTTACCTCTTCATTTTTCTCCTCCACTCCACCTCTCCTCCACTCCATCTCCTCCTCTCCTCCACTCCATCTCCCCTCCTCTCCTCCACCATACTCCCCTCCTCCTCTCCGGCGACCTCCTCCTCACGGTTTCTCCTCCCTCCCCTCCTTCCCTCCCCTCACGGTTTCTCCTCCCTCCACTCCGGTGATCTCCTCCTCCCTCCTCTCCGGTGACCTCCTCCTCCTCCTCTCCGACGATGTAGGTGAGCTCCTCTTTGGTGACCTCCTCCTCCTCCCTCCTCTCCTCCTCACGGTCTCTCCTTGGCCCTCCTCTCCGGCGAATTCCACTACGGCAAAAGAACATACAGGATCCAAAAACGAGACCAAAATTTGAAAAAATATCGTGCAAAAAAACGAGCAAAAAAGGGCAAAAAATTCGCGATCCAGATCGAAATTCAAAATTAAAAAATAGCAATGGCGCACGGTGGGGGTTAGACGGTGCGCCACTACTATTTTCCCGCCTTCAAAATTCAGAAAAAAAATCAAAAAATTAAAAAAAAGTTACCAGTGGCGCACCTGTAGCAATAGTAATGTCGCACTACAAGGTGCGCCACTGTTACCTGCGATACTAATGGCGCACCAGGAGTGCGCCATTAGTATTTGTTACTAGTGGCGTAATGATAGTGGCGCACCTGTAGTGTGCCATTAATGGCCAAAACAGGTGCGCCACTAATTAGTCTTTTCCTAGTAGTGTTAGTACATGTGTGAATACATAGACAAACATAGTGTCCCTAGTATGCCTCTACTTGCCTAGCTTGTTTATCAAAGATGGTTATGTTTCCCAACCATAGACATGTGTTGTCATTTGATGAACGGGACCACATCATTAGAGAATGATGTGATGGACAAGACCCATCCGTTAGCTTAGCATAATGATCCTTAAGTTTTATTGCTATTTCTTTCTTCATGACTTATACATGTTCCTCTAACTATGAGATTATGCAACTCCCGAATACCGGAGGAACACCTTGTGTACTATCAAACGTCACAACGTAACTGGGTGATCATAGAGATGCTCTACAGGTGTCTCCGAAGGTGTTGGTTGAGTTTTCATAGATCGAGATTAGGATTTATCACTCTGTGTATCGGAGAGGTATCTCTGGGCCCTCTCGGTAATGCACATCACTATGAGCCTTGCAATCAATGTGACTAATGAGTTAGTTACGGGATGATGCATTACGAAACGAGTAAAGAGACGTACCGGTAACGAGATTGAACTAGGTATGACGATACCGATGATCGAATCTCGGGCAAGTAACATCCCAATGACAAAGGGAACAACGTATGTTGTTATGCGGTTTGACCGATAAATATCTTTATACAGTATGTAGGAGCCAATATGAGCATCCAGGTTCCGCTATTGGTTATTGACCGGAGATGTGTCTCGGTCATGTCTACATAGTTCTCGAACCCGTAGGGTCCGCACGGTTAATGTTCGATGACGATTTGTATTATGAGTTATGTGTTTTGGTCACCGAAGTTTATTCGGAGTTCCAGATGAGATCTCGGACATGACGAGGAGTCTCGAAATGGTCAAGAGGTAAAGATTGATATATTGGACGAAGGTATTCAAACACCGGAATGGTTTCGGAGAGGTTCGTGTATTTTTTGGGGTACCGAGGGGTTACCGGAACCCCCTCGGGGAAGTATTGGGCCTTCATGGGCCTTAGTGGAAACGAGAGGAGGGGATCAAGGGGTGGCCGCACGCTCCCCCCCATGGCAAGTCCAAATTGGACTAGGGAGGGGGTGGCGCGCCCCTCTGTCCTTCTCCCTCTCCTCCTCCTTCCCTCTCTCCCCCTCTTGGAAAAGGAAGGGGAGTCCAACTAAGATTGGGAATCCTAGTTGGACTCCCCCTTGGCGCGCCCCCTCCTAGGCCGGCCGCCTCCTCCTCTTCTCCTTTATATACGGGGGTGGGGGGCACCCCAAAGCACAACAATTGTTTCTTAGCCGTGTGCGGTGCCCCCCTCCACAGTTTACCACCTTGGTCATATTGTCGTAGTGCTTAGGCGAAGCCCTACGCGGATCACTTCACCAACACCGTCACCACGCCGTCGTGCTTATGGAACTCTCCCTCGACCCTGTACTGGATCAAGAGCGCGAGGGACGTCATCGTGCTGAACGTGTGCTGAACACGGAGGTGCCATACGTTCGGTACTTGGATCGGTTGGATCATGAAGACGTTCGACTACATCAACCGTGTTTACTAACGCTTCCACTTTCGGTCTACATGGGTACATGGACACACTCTCCTGCTCGTTGCTATGCTTCTCCTAGATAGATCTTGCATGATCGTTGGAATTTTTTTGAATTACTACGTTCCCCAACAGTCGCATCCGAGCCAGGTCTATGCGTAGATGATATATGCACAGGTAGAGCAAAATGAGTTGTGGGTGATAATAGTCAGACTGCTTACCACCAACGTCTTACTTTGATTCGGCGGTATTGTTGGATAAAGCGGCCCGGACAGACATTACACGACCGCGTTCATGAGATAGGTTCTACCGACGTGCTTCGCACACAGGTGGCTAGCGGGTGTCTGTTTCTCCAACTTTAGTTGAATCGAGTTTGGCTATGTCTGGTCCTTGTTGAAGGTTAAAACAACACACTTGACAAAAAATCCTTGTGGTTTTGATGCGTAGGTAAGAACGGTTCTTGCTAGAAGCCCGTAGCAGCGACGTAAAACTTGCAACAACAAAGTAGAGGACGTCTAACTTGTTTTTGCAGGGAATGTTGTGATGTGATATGGTCAAGATGTGATCAGATATAATTTGTTGTATGAGATGATCATGTTTTGTATAAGTTATCGACAACTGGAGGGAGCCTTATGGTTGTCGTTTTATTGTATGAAATGCAATCGCCATGTAATTGCTTTACTTTATCACTAAGCGATAGTGATAGTCGTAGAAGCAATAGTTGGCGAGACGACAACGACGCTACGATGGAGATCAAGGTGTCAAGCCGGTGACGATGGAGATTATTACGATGCTTTAGAGAAGGAGATCAAAGGCACAAGATGATGATGGCCATATCATGTCACATATTTTGATTGCAGGTGATGTTTATCCTTTATGCATCTTATTTTTCTTAGTACGGCGGTAGCATTATAACATGACCCCTCACTAAATTTCAAGCTATAAGTGTTCTCCCTGAGTATGCACCATTGCTACTGTTTGTCGTGCTGATACACCACGTGATGATCGGGTGTGATAAGCTCTACGTTCACATACAACGAGTGCAATCTAGTTTTGCACGTGCCGAATACTCGGGTTAAACTTGACAAGCCTAGCATATGCAGATATGGCCTCCGAACATTGGGACCGAAAGGTCGAACGTTAATCATATAGTAGATATGATCAACATAGAGATGTTCAACATTGAAAACTACTGCATCTCACGTGATGATCGGACATGGTTTAGTTGATATGGATCACGTGATCATTTAGATGACTAGAGGGATGTCTATATAAGTGGGAGTTCTTATGTAATATGATTAATTGAACTTTAACTTATCATGAACTTAGTACCTGATAGATTTTTTTGCATATCTATGTTGTTGTAGATCAATGGCCCGTGCTACCGTTCCCTTGAATTTGAATGCGTTCCTAGAGAAACCTAAGTTGAAAGATGGTGGTACCAACTACACGGACTGGGTCCGTAACTTGAGGATTATCCTCATTGCTGCACAAAAGAATTACGTCCTGGAAGCACCGCTAGGTGCAAGACCCGCTGCAGGAGCAACTCCGGACGTTATGAACGTCTGTCAGAGCAAAGCTGAAGACTACTCGATAGTTCAGTGTGCCATGCTTTATAGCTTAGAATCAGGACTTCAAAGACGTTTTGAACGTCATGGAGCATATGAGATGTTCCAGGAGTTGAAGTTAATATTTTAAGCAAATACCCGAGTTTAGAGATATGAAGTCTCCAATAAGTTCTATAGCTGCAAGACGGAGGAGAATAGTTCTGTCGGTGAACATATACTCAGAATGTCTGGGTACCACAACCACTTGACTCAGCTGGGAGTTAGTCTTCCTGATGATAGTGCCATTGACAAAGTTTTTCAATCACTGCCACGAAGCTATAAAAGCTTCATGCACTGGTGCACGTTGGTCCTAAACAAACGGTTTTTAACCCCTTTCTGTGATGGCCTTCGGAACCGTCGCCAAGTGAGTGTGTGCGATAGGGGGTCCTTCCCACAAGACCCAGAAACCGTCGAGGATATGGAAAAGTTACCCAGAGGCCTTCCAAAATGTAATCGTGTGCGATGCAGCACACACTAAATTCATTCGCACGTGTGTTATCGGTGATTAAGTGTTTCTAATGACGCAGTGAAACCATACGGTCTGTCGTAACCAACCATTTGGGAAACAATATGAAAGGCACACGGGCCAACATATGAACTGTGTGCGATTTGTGCCCTATAGCACACGAGTTTTCTGGGTAACCCGTCTGCCATGCTAGACTCCATCGCACACGTTTTCCAACAATTACCGTTTGCGATAATGTTCTATCACAAACGGTTCAGGAGCCCCTTCCCACACATACAAGTGCTGCAGACCGTTTGTGATTTGTTAGGTATCACCGACGGTTGCCGCAAGAGTGACATGTGCTTTTCGTTTGGGATCGCACACGTTTCCTGAAAAATACGACTGGGATTGTATTTTGCATTGGGCACGGTTTACTCCTAGTTCTCGTGTGCGATAACGCGATAACACAAACGGTTCCGGAGAACCTACGCACATGTAGTAGCGCTGCAAATCGTTTGCGATCTGCTGTGTATCACTGACGGTTCCGCTATGATTGACGTATGCTTTCCGATGTGGATCGCACAAACTCATTTAGTTGAACCGTGTGCGGAGCAATTGCCACGTTAACACAAAAATATCCCATTTTGTATCTGCATGCAAAAAGCAAATTCGCCACAATATTCAATTGAACAAATAAACAAAATATCCCATTTTGAATTGGAACGCAAAAAGCAAATTTGCCAGAATATTCAATTGAACAAATAGTATCCACAGGAAGGACATTCATCAGATTTTGCAACAATTGCAATTGAACATATGGTAGCTAAATTCCAATGTTTTGTCCACACATATATGCATTACATAATTAATCATAGTGTACTAAATACGAAGACCTCATCAGATGGAAAACAATGGATCGATGCGTTATATGTTTAGCGGCTAACTCTTACTCAATGTTTCAGGAGACCACATGCTGAAATCTTCATTATCACCAGTGGCATTGATGTAGTGATACAGGAAGAAGTTGCTGATAAATCTCTGAACCATCAGCAATTCACCAGCCGGGAGCAGTTCAGGGGTCCTCAGTTTTAAGATGAGTTGCAGTATTTTTAAGATCAGAATGTGCCATATGAGTGGAGTAGAAGATATTAATTAAGATAGACTTACGGGTACTAATTCATGAGGATCATCACAACTATCAGCAGATTTGCAGATGGAGATCATGTGTCTGCAAACATAGTATCCACAAAGGTTGGTCCCTGTTTCTTGCTGAGGACACTGAAATTTTTTGTACAAAATTAGTCATGTATTTGTCCTGTTAGGAACAACCTAACCGGTGTTAGATGTATTATTTTTTCTTTGGACAAAATAGAAAGAGGTTAGTTAGAAGCTTGAACATTTGACTAGCGTAAGGAAAGGTATTTGCAGACTATTTGATAAATTTTCCGAAAATAACAGATTTCGGTGTGTTACCGAAGAAACGATCTCGTGCTGCACGGGTGGTTCCATCTTCAACAGGTTCCCTGATTTAGTTTTCAATAATGCGAGCACACTGCAAATGATGATGAATTTTGACAACATAAATTATTGAACCAGATATGAATGCAAATTAATTTCAACATCATAGAATTCAATACCTATCCAAGATTTGCTGAACATGCGTCAGATCCTGAGCGTTTGTTGACTCTCTGAGAGAATCGATGTAGTAAACCGTGTTCTTGTTTGGAACAATGAATACCAATACCCAGTGATTGCTACATATTAAGAAAGCCATGAACTTACGAATGATGTCGAAATCTGAAAGACAATCAGTGTATGCGTGGTTGTTTACTTGACTTACCGTTCGTGATATGGCCAGAGAAATGATTATGCATGGGACGTGTTTTCGAGGATACGGAGGCCCGTGTAAACGGCCCAGTCCCGTCGGTCCTTACCATGTAATGTTGTGCCATTTGCTAATGCAGGATCTATGCAATACACACTCTCCCCTTCTCTTCTCTGCGCATCCAATCCCCTAAGAGTAATAAAATGCAGTTAGCTATTTATCATTTACAACTTTGTATGGAGAAGTTGATCAGAGTTTGTTAAGTACTTACAAAATCATGCATCTAACAAGAGTGACATCGAGCATGTTGAAGTTGAAGAAGAGATGTAAGTCCTCGAAACTAACATTGATGGAACCAGCATCGTGTCGGAAATGATCTCTCTGGTAGTGGACTAGCAAAGCATGATGACCTGTTGACATTTGATCCATGCAATATTCATGTAACTCGCGGCAACTAGAGCTGCACTCATCAAAGTATTCGCCAACAAGAAATGGCTGGCCATGGACGTAATTTCCTGCTTCAAGTATGTCTATTTTTATTTTAGCAAGCAACAATTCTACTTCTTTATCATCCATGCCGTCAGAAATAATATTACTCCCCGATTCGAACAAGCTGCTGTTAATTTGGTTCTGGGCGATGAGTGCTTTAAGTAAGATGCAATCGTTCTCTTTCCTCTTCACTCTCCCGCTGCGCTTCCTCGTGGTCGTGGGTGTAGCCTTTTTGGCCACTTCCATCTTGGTACTTGAAGCATTTCTGGCAGAACGTCTGGTTGCCTGCACGGTAGACTACCGAGCAGACGGTGAAGCTTGGACGGACTGCTTAGCAGACGGTTTATCTATGCCGGACCGCTAAGCTGGCGGTGCTGCTGTGAGGGACTGCTGGGCTGTAGGAGCAGAGGCATCGGACTGCTGACCATGCGTTGAAGCTATGTCGGGTTTCTGCGCAGGTGGTGCCAACTTGTCGGTGTGCTGAGGAGGCCGTGCCAACGCGTTGGTTTGCTGAGCAGGAAGTGCTGATGCATTGCTATACTGATCATGCGCCTACGGACCGACGGACTGATGAGCAGTCGATTCTGGACCTACAGACTGCTTAGCAGGCAGTTCCGAAGCATCAGACTGCTTAGCAGTCTGTTCCACCAGTTTGGTCTGCTGAGCATGTGCTGCAGTTGGGTCTCACCCCGCTGCTTCATCTGCCTGCATCTGAACCGGTGGTGCATCATCAGTAGTTGTAGGCCTTGCCACTGGCTACTTTGGGGCAGAGGATGACATGGCCTGTATGCCACAATGTCGGTCCGGCTGATCACAGGTTGATGCATCAGCCCGCGAGAGCTGCTGAGGCAAGGAGAGCGTCACCGGTTGAGGGGCGGCAGTGGTTGCTCTTGGCGGGGCTTCAGGAATCTCATCGATGAACTCTATTTCCTTTCGTGGCCACTGGATGTGATGTAATAGTGTTTCTCCCAAGGTACTTTGCTCATCAAAGTCTCCTAGGACATTCTTCAGGGCAAATTCATTGAATCGAGGCTTTACTTCAGTCATGTATCACTTCACACAGCCCGACTTCAATGGCACATTGTCCAAGAAGAGGCCATCTTCCAAGAAGGGTGGGCAAGCCCAGGCTGCTGCACATTTTAATGTACCTTCATAATGTGTAAGCACGCCCTTCAGTCTGTCTTTCATTCCAGATAGATCAGATATAGCATCATCACGAGCAGCTGCAGTCTCAGTGTCGCTGGGGTCAGCTGATGCACAACTACTCTTGTGGAGTGTTGTCGCGCAATAAGAAGCATCATCCATGCCCGCCTCCCCTCCCATCTCCTTGCTATTTGTCTGTGTTAGATTCTTCTGCATCATCATTGACTCCTCAACATCCTTTCGAATAGCTGGGTAAATCTCCTTCTTCAACTTTTCAAATAATGCATTCTGCTTCATTTCACTCCTCGCTTTTTTCATGCCGGGCCTCTATTCTTTGCTGAGTGTGATAGCCCTCTTGTGTGGGACATTAACACCTATAACCCTTGCACGGCCAGGGGGCTCTTTTGTGTCCCGAGCAATGGACAAAATGTCACATGGCCCTGAGGTCCTGTAGAACCTTCCAGGGATCTTGGAAGCCTCTAACATCACTTCATACAGTTTGGCGTCACGTGTGTTTTCAAAGTAATAAGTTCTGTCATCACGCCTCTTTGCACGTGCCCGCAAGTAGCCTCTGGCGCGTTCGCCCTTGATTTCACTAAAGGCCGGATTCCCACCCGCCGCTATTGCTTCTTTTTCCTCCTGTTCCCATATGAGTTTCACGTCATAGTATCCTGCCACACCCATATGGTGGGGGTGTATGTTCTTCTTCTAAAGTTCCGATTGCTTGAAACTCTTCGCAGCAAACTCTGGAGTTGCCCTGACCCTTTTGAATTCTGCCCAGTCTGCCTCCGTAATTTGGGGGTATGCGGGGATTGGGTCCTTGCCTTCACTCAAGTACTTCTTGTACAGCACGTGCTTCCAGTTTCTCCACGCGTCCCTAGCCTTCTTCAGTGTAGCGTGTTCCACCTGCATTCTCCACTACTCTGGAACGTTGAAGTGATCCATCATCTCCTGGAGTATCCTTCGCCGTGTTTCTGTGTCAGCCTTCCGAAACCCCGGCAGATTAATGTTGAGCCTTGCCTGCCAACAGATCCACACACACTCCTGAACCTCATGCATGCTTTATCTGGTTTAGTTGGAGCCTGAATGAGTGTTGTCACTACTACTCGGCATCTATAGAGAACACATGCGAAACTCGGGAAAGGAGGATAAACATAAAAGTAACTACTTGGTATCAAGCTTTCTAAACATGCCATGCAATAATGTAGAAAATGTATGGCTAATTTGTTAAGTTTGTGTTACTCGGGCGCCCGTGATATGTAAATAGACAGTAACTTATTGGAACAAATACAGCTTATATGTAGTAAGGAAGGTGGATAATGAACATATATACGCTCTCCATTATTTTATAGCCAATTTGGGAACATACGGAACGAAATTGGAAGAGGGGTTGCGAGGAAATATGCATTGCCGCGATGGAGAGCAGTAACTAAAAGGCTTCTTAATGTAAACCCGGCCGGACCATAGGAGAGGCGAGGGTTACTGCATCTATATGCTCGAGGGTGGCTGGCGAGCAAACGAAGACAGCGAGGCACAGGCCGCCGCGTGTTGGGAACGACAGTGGAGGTAGGCTTGACGCCGAAGAGCGGGCACACGGCCGGGGTGAGCATGGCGGCGCCGAAGAGGGTTCTATTGTGGATCTGGGGGGGAGCTAGCGAAGGAGATTGGGTGGACTAGTTGAGTGAAACGCGGGCGGACGGTGGGGGGTGTTGGCGGCCTAGGTGAAAAGGGTGAAAAATATCCCCGATCGCCACACGCGCGGAATGGCCTATGCAAACAGTTGCCTCTAACCGCTCGTGTGCACAAACAGAATAATTTCATTTGAAATGAAGACGTACTAATTTTGAAGTGAAAACGTGAGTTCATCGTTTCGCCTCTAAATTTTCCGCACGTAAACCAATCACTATTTTACCACGGGTTTGATTTGCTGGGGCATTTCAGGTCTCGTGTGCTATATGTAAGACATTTTTTGGCATTTACCATGCATGTTGGCATATAAATCAATTCCTAGCCGGACTGAATTTCCTATCGAAAGGGATGAGGATTGTTGTTCGATCTGGTAGCATCCAATGGTGCAGACGTAAGATACGTGGGGTTTAGGTTCTGACCAATCAGAACGCACGACTCAGATCGCGCGCGCGGTGAGGCGGGGGCATCGGCCACGGTTTGGTAGGCACATGGCTTTCGTGTGCGAACCGTGTGCTATTTGAAATCATTTTTTTGGGAGGGGCTATTGACGGTGTCCTGGACTAGGGGGTACTCACCACATCGTCACCCGATCAGTTAGATTGGGTTGAGGACCCCCGTGGCCGTATACTCATGGGCCAGTTTGGACAGCCGATGACATGCATGAGGAAGATTCCACAAGACTTGGTGATCAAGACAAGGACTCCTCCCCACCGGCGTATAAGACTAGGACTCTTGTTGTCCATGGCCTCTGGTGCATTATATAAACCGAGGCTAGGCTAGTTGATATATAGATGTTAGATAATTATGACATTACTCATCATTCCTCTAGCGTTTAGACCACAACATATGATCTCGAGGTAGATCAACTCTTGTAACCCCATATTCATCCAAGATAATCAAGCAGGAGTAGGGTATTACCTCCATCAAGAGGGCCCGAACCTGGGTAAACATCGTGCCCCTGTCTCCTGTTACCCATCGATCCGTGACACACAGCTTGGGACCCCCTACCAAGGATCTGCCGGTTTTGACACCGACAATGGGCTTCGGCGTCACTCTGCCAGCCTGCATTGGCCGCACTATGCCGCCACTTCGGATTGCCGAGCTCTTCGCTTCGCCACCTTGGGACCGGCTTGCAGGATGGACCTTTGTCCCGCGTCAAGCTTGGACCGCGTCATCAATACCGAACACATTAATCAGCTAAGTCTCTTTCATGCTCAAAAACTTTCGGTTTTAAATTTTGTTCGGTTCGACCAAGCATTATACTTCCTTGTCAAAACTTTGTTTGTGACACACAAATTCAAATACCCCGTTTACTCGGGGCTTCCTCTATGAAGCCTTTCCTCTTGCATATGATTATACTTGTACGGCTTCGTTCCTTGTTCGTGTATTACGCCACAATATGGACCATATTGACTTAAGTGTTCTGCAAGCTGTGTTGCCTTGCTCCTGTGCTTACCCCTACGTTCCCGATTGTTCGGCTAGGGAGTAAAGGAAGCACCTCTGCGATTGTCACGACCAGGTCATCCAAGCTCTGACCTCAGACTGGGTGAAGCCGAAAGCTAGCGCTCTTATTGTTTTCAATCATGGTCGGCACACAATGGAACTCATGAGTACAAAAAATCTATTGCACAAGTCTCATAGTAACAATGAGCACCGAAGAAAGGTATCGGTGGAGGTGCTATTTTCTTCGAAGATGCTTCTTACACTTCGTCAGTAATATAGCATAAGTTCCCTGAGCGCGCTTTGTCTGTTACAGCCTTATGGCCTGATTGCCTGGTTATCGGAAACACCGTCGATATTCTCGACAGGTGGAGTACATAACACTCTTCGGCCCTTGAACAAAGAGGGAGAAGCCGACGGTCGGTTAAGACGCGTTTAAAGTTCGGGTGAACACAAATATGATATAAGTACTTCGGTACATACAATCATTATACATAAAATAAATATATATCACCAGTATTTGTATTAAGTGTACAAGCGCTGCCTTCTGTAATTATCGTTATAAAGCCATAAATATGCATCAATTTGACTTAAGATTTTGGCCAAGCTGGGTTTCCTGGCTCCTGTGCTTACCCCTACGTTCCCGATTGTTCGGCTAGGTGGTAAAGGGAGCACCTCTGTGATTCTTACTACCGGGGCATCCGAGTGAGTACCTCAGACTGGGTGAAGCCGAAAGCTAGCAATCTTAAAGGATCACCTTGGTCGGCAACGACGGAAGTGAAATTTTTGGTTTATTAATACCAGAGAGTTCGGGAACTCTCCCCGAACTAAATCCTCAATATTTTCCTCCCACATCGATTGGAGGTGAGGTTTCATGATCATGATCAGCATGACAACCCAAAGAAAGGAACCGATTGCGGGACTATTTTCTTTGGAAGATGTTTCTTACATTAAAAAGTAGTATAACATATCTCTCCGCGTATCTTTGTTTATAAAACCGTATGACCGGACTGCCTTGTTTGCCGTAAACCTTTGCCCTTATAAAGTCTTAATAAAGTAGGACAAACACTCCCCAGCTACTGGCCGAGGAGGTTGAAGCTGGTGGTCGGTCAACAAAGTTTTGGACAATGCGGATCCGAACATTAATGATGTCAAGTACTTGGATAAATAGAATCAATACACATAATTTGTGATTTTACTCCGGATATCGATCCTTAATTCGGCCACCCGTGCCCACATTAAGGCTCGGGGGCTACTGGGCTTCATACTCATTATTTATAAATACTAAAGGGGCACATCGATCCCCTGATCTGGTGTTGCCACCCGACCAGTGTCTCGTGGGCTACTACATTACCTATTCAATGCAGAAAGTTCAAAGTGCTCAGTGTTCGGCATGACCGAACTATGGACAAGCGCGTCTTCGGACAACAATAAGTACCATCTTGGACTTATCTGGCATCAAGCCGATATATCACGACGACTTCTCACGACCCTCTCTCAGGGGCCCGTCCGCCGGTCACTATTACCTCTAAATATGTTACACTGCGTTTCTATTCCTATGTACGCTGCCGAGCTAGGAGTTGATCCTCAGGCCGATTTCGCGCATCGACCTGAGTCTCAGGGGCTACTAGGATCAGCGGTTTCATGTTTTCCCTCAGGTGCATCTCGTGTTTTAGACCGACGCACACCTTGAGGACTACTGGCTATATATCTCGTCAGTAAATAAATCACATCAATCGGAAATAAAATCCACAAATAATCAGCCCGAGCCCGAGGTGGTGCATCACCTCGGAGGCAGTCCGACATAAAGTTCGGCTGCAAGTGGCTGGCTCCTTAGAGGGCATTTCCGGCATTAAGATCGGCCAAACTCTTTCAACTTCTTTGAACCAAGGTGATCTATGACACCTCGGATACAGTCCGGCGTTGGAGCTTGGACATAGTCCGGCATTGGAGCTCGGAAGCAGTCCGGCTTTGGTGCTCGGCTGCAAAAGATACCTCCAATGTAGTCCGACATTGGAGCTCGGATACGAGAGGACACCGCCGCACGGGAACACTTCAAGCCCGAGGTGTGGCATAAAAATAACAAGGCATTGATAAAGGTCAAAAACTTAAAGGGGCTCCTCGGATACCCGACGTGTAAACTCTTCGGATTTACTTCGGCGATCCTCAAGATCGAAGATGGGAAAGATTTGTTGAACCAGTTTTCAAGACCGACGACCGAAGATGAAGAACAGTTCGGAAGAATCAAGGAGCATCCCCAACTTGAGGACCGGTTCAGGGGGCTACTGACGGTGTCCGAGACTAGGGGGTACTCACCACATCGTCACCCGATCAGTTAGATTGGGCCGAGGACCCCCATGGCCGTATACTCATGGGCCAGTTCGGACAGCCGATGACATGCATGAGGAAGATTCCACAAGACTTGGTGATCAAGACAAGGACTCCTCCCCACCGGCGTATTCGACTAGGACTCTTGTTGTCCTTGGCCTCTAGTGCATTATATAAACCGAGGACAGGCTAGTTGATATATAGATGTTAGATCATTATGACATTACTCATCATTCCTCTAGGGTTTAGACCACAACATATGATCTCGAGGTAGATCAACTCTTGTAACCCCATATTCATCCAAGATAATCAAGCAGGAGTAGGGTATTACCTCCATCAAGAGGGCCCGAACCTGGGTAAACATCGTGTCCCTGTCTCCTGTTACCCATCGATCCATGACACACAGCTTGGGACCCCCTACCCGAGATCTACCGGTTTTGACACTGACAGCTATTTGAAAACATGTACATGTGTTGTCGAAAGGGATGAGGATCGCCTTTCGATCAAGGAGAATCCAATGGTGCAGACGTACGATCCATGGGGTTTGGGTTCTGGCCAATCAGAAGTCATGACTCGGATCGCGCGCGTGGCAGAGGGGTGGGGGTGCATCGGCCCTAGTTTAGTGGACACACGGCTTTCGTGAGTGAACCGTGTGCTCTTTGAAAACATTTACATTACCTAACATCATATTTTTGTTCGAATGAAAACATGAGTTCATTGTTTCGCCTCCAAATTTTTTCCACGGTAAGAAATCATGAATATAGTGGAGAGTGTCATATACTAGTATCATGAATATACAGTACATATGATACTACCTTTAATTAATTATACTGCATAGTATAATACATAGAGTATATAGTATCATATTTATTGCCATGCATGGCACAAATTAGCATCGCATTTAACATGATACGGTATCTACCTACTATATGTTACTCTAACCCTCTTTATATACATTTAATTCTTTGCCACATCAGCATACTTGCTATTTCCGAGTGCATACATCGTCGGCTATGATACCACCACTATGGCCAGCCTTATATAATGGGGAGTATCATATACTATATATATATATAGTATCATGCATATGATACTAGTGTATGATACTATGTACGTACCTTCATAGTGCATATAGTATCATAGAGTAGTACTAGCTCCCTCTGTAAACTAATATAAGAGCGTTTAGATTACTACATAGTGACCTAAACGCTCTTATATATATTAGTTTACGGAGGGAGTATATATCATAGATGATTGTATTTATGAATTGAGCCCTATAAGGCTGGTTGTAATGGGGAGTATTATATATATATATACATACCTACTAGTAGTATCATGCATGCATATATATGATAGTGTAGCTTGGATAGTACTTCTGTAATGCATAGTATCATAAGTTAATATCTTAGGTTGCCTTACTAATTGTCATGCATCACACAAAGTAGTAGTACAACATTTAATATGACACAGTATCATGATATGATACCACATCCTCTCTTGTGTGCCATATCATCCAGAAAGTATAGTTGGCATGCAAGATACCGCTTATGATAACACCATTACAACCAGCCTAAACTGGAAAGGAGGGAGTATGAGACAGCCACAAAGAGTAGTACACTAGTAACATACACATGCACTAGTAGAAAAAGGGCCATTTGTCCCGGTTCATAAGGGCCTTTTGTCCCGGTTTAGGAACCGGGACTAAAAGGTCGTTACTAATTCCCTAGTCCTTTAGTCCCGGTTCTTACACGAACCGGGACAGATGGGCCTCCACCTGGCCGCTGCGGCCAGCCCAGGCAGGAGGGCCTTTGGTCCCGGTTGGTGACACCAACCGGGACCAAAAGGCATCCACGCGTCAGCATTTCAGGGGCTGGGGTTTTTGTTTTCTTTTTGAGGGGGGGGGAGGTTAATTTAGGTGTTTCATATATTGTGTTAGCTAGCTAAATAATAGAGAGAAGTGTCCTCTCTTATCTCCGTGCTTGGTCGATGCTACGTACTATACGTATAGAGAGGACTCGACACGCTAGCTAGTAAGCAAATGAAGGAAACAGAAGATCGTCATGAACATATATATGCATACTGAGAGAAGTGATACCGACCTCTCCTTCTCCGAGAGATTTGTCGAACAACAAGTTTTCGTATATCTATCCGACGCTATTGGATACATATATACAATATAAGATCTCTTACAATATAATCCCCTAATTATATACGAACTTAGGGTCCACATGGTATTCTCCGTCTTTATCGATCACGTGGTCAAGAAAGAATGACGCCAATTCCTCTTGAATTCCTCGCATGCGATCTGGTGCTAGGAGTTCACCCCGTATCCGAAACACCTAAATTTGAAGAAGGGGGTCAATACATATATATGAATGAATGAAACTCAACAGAAATGATGGTAATAAAATAAAGTTGTGAATATTATTGCTTACGCACTTCATATTGTTTGTCAGAGTAGCCCCACTCACAGGTCGTGTGGCAGATGCACTCGCAAACGTAGTATCCACAGTAATTATTTCCGGATTCCTGCCACAACCACTTTACAAGAAATAGAGGTCAATCAAACTGATAAGCAAGCATACTAAATGGTATTGATGAAACTAGTGCTTGAATCACTAGGAGATGCGCGGAACTAGCTAGTAGTACTTACTTTCGGGTGTTTAAATTGCAGCTTCTTCGGCAGTCCCGGAGCTTTTGAGGTGAATTTTTTCCAAACCCTGTCAGACGAAGAAAACAATTACTTGATATCAGGAAATGAACAAAGTTGCCGATATGGTGCGATAATGATCGATTTAACTTACTTCTCGAGCATTTCAGTCATGTCCGCATACTCCTGGGGATCTTTTCGTCTCGAGTCAAAGACAGTTACTAGTCCGTGCTCCAGCTTAATCTCCAGGAGAATATAGTGGAACCTGCGCACGCATGCATAACTCATCAATTACATTACTATAACCTCGATTAATAAGGGAAAGCGAATATGCCAAATACAGTAACACTCACTTGAAGTTGTAAGGAAAGAGTATTATAGCTTTTTTTGATTTAGTACCAACGATCGTAGAAAGTTGGTCTCGGCGTCTTTGGCATGTTTTTCAACCTAATAAGCATCTATGAGATTTATGTTAATGAACCCAATATCACCGATTTGTTTTTTCTTCAATTCGGCGATCTTCAACCTGCATAATATAGTGAGGATAATTATATATACATGCAATGGAAGAGCTGACCTATATATAGAGACTTAATGACAGAAGTAGTACTTACAGACAGTAGCAAGTGACCGTTAATTTATCGAGGGACTTTTGATTGAAGAACTCGAAGAACTCCTCAAATGGAACATTCAACAGATCAATTCCAACGAGGTCATGCTCCTCTTCGCATCATCGTTGTTAGAGGAGGACTTCCATCTTCGCATCATCGTTGTTAGAGGAGGACTTCCATCTTTGACGAGAGGCTTCCCGTACTGGTATCTGTGTTCGTCCACCTCCAAGAAATCATAATGTACATCGTCGGGCAGGTAATCTCCAAGATTGGTATAACCGGGCACCATCCTCGGATCATTAGCGACGCTATCGCTAGGCACCTTGATCGGGGGGGACGTTTGGTTTGCTTGTTCGCCGAGCTGGGCAATTGTTTTCCCATCTCGTCGTTCTGCTAACCTTTGATCACTGATAGTCCTTCCTGATCGATCCGCTTCGACAAATGACTTTTCAATAACGCGGTCATAGTTGCCTTTCGGTGGGGACTTTGGTGGTTTCTTCAGGGCAGCCAGAGTGCGCTTCGCTTTCACCGGATCTATCTTCTCCTCCGGAGGTCGATGTTTCTTTGCTCCTTCAAAGAAGCTCGTCACTTCGGCTCGCATGATCTTCCTGGTTTCCTCCTCGGTCCTCTCGTATGGTAACTTCTCTGGAGTCCTCAGAGAAGGACCGAATCTGTATTGCCTCTCGCCTCTGGCTGTACTGCTAGAAGCCGGAGCAGATGGAGCGGCTGCGACTGTCTTCTTTCGTTCTTGCTTACGAGGCGGAGGAGAAGAAGTACGACGCGCCGGAGCAGCCGAGGCGGCGGCGGGTCTCTTACGCCCTTGCTGGCGAGGCGGAGAAGGAGGAGGATGGCTGCTCGGGTGCGCCGGCACAGGCGGAAAAGGAGGCGGAGTGCCGCCATGCGCCAGAGAAGGAGGCTGAGTGCCCTGATCACTCGCCGGAGGAGGAGGAGGAGGCGGAGGATGAGGCGGAGTGCCCTGACTCGCCGGAGCAGGAGGCGTCCAGTTCGGAAGGTTGATGAGCTCCTTCCACCATAGGCATGGAGTCTTCAGAGAAGAACCCAGCCGAATCTCCCCTTCACCCGTAGGGTGGTCAATCTCCAGGTCCTCAAATCCGTCCGTTATTTCGTCCACCATCACCCTAGCATATCCTTCTGGAATCTGCCGGCAGTGGTAGGTTGCGCCAGGTTCAGTAGGTAAAATAGAGCCAACAGCCGCCTTGACTTTGAGTTTCATCCATTGCGTCATAAGGTGGCGATGTTGAGACTCTGTGATAGCATCCACGGGGTAGCTAGCAGGAGCCGTGAAGACAGGCTCCTGCTGAAGCAGCTCAGTGGAAGCCACGCTGCTTCTCCGCTGAGATGGCGGGGTAGCTTCGTGGGAAGCTTCGGCAGTTCATTTGCTGCGATTTGCTTCTTGTTCCTCTATCGGTTGCACCCTTGCGTGCAACGCCTGCAGTTGGTTATGCTCCACTTTCTTCCTCCTCTCCTGGCTTTCGTAACCGCCCGCGTCCGGAAACCCAGCCTTCCACGGAAGGGAGTCTGGCGTGCCTCGTGTCCGTCCGGGGTGCTCAGGATTCCCGAGGGCCTCTGTCAGCTCGTCTTTCTCTCTGTCCGGAACGAACGTCCCTTGATGCGCTTCATCGATCAAGTCCTTTAGCATCTCGATGGGTGTATTCAGCTGCTCATTCGTCCAAACACACTGGCCTATTACAGGGTCCAATGTTCCCCCAACCCCGAAGAACCAAGTCCTACAACGGTCTGGCCAGCGTCGCATCTCTGGTTCGATCCCTTTATTAAGGAGGTCAATCTCAGCCTTGTCCCACTTAGGCCGGGCTTTCAGGTAGCCACCTGACCCCGTGCGATGGTGATGCTTCTTCTTTGCAACATTTTTCTTGTTTGTCGCTGACATCTTCGCTACTCTCTCAGATTTCTTTTTGGCGACAAATGCGTCCCACTGATCTCCAATATTCTTAAACCGGCCGATGAATTATGGAGTCTTGTATTTGTTGACATACTCTTTTTTCAGCTCATTCTTCCATCTCCTGAATAGCTCAGCCATTTTCTTGAGAGCATAAGCCTTAATCATTGGCTTTTTGACTGGGTTCTCCGGATCCTCCTCTGGCGGAAAGGCGAAATTTGCCTGCAGCGTGGTCCAAAGATCAGCTTTCTGCCGATCGCTGACATAAGACACCTGAGAGTCTTTGTCCTTAGGCTTAAACATTGCTCGATGCTGATCGGGATCATGCCCTAACTAGAACCCCGCACCGAGCATTAAATTTTTGCTTGGTCCGGAGGGGTTCAATCGGTTGGCCAGCGCGATCAATTTCGACGATCGTGTATCTTTCATCCATGCGCAACTTTTTCGCCGGGCCTCGTCTCGTTACCGACGTGGTGCTCGATCCAGAGGGCTAGAAAAGAAGAAAGAAGAGAGTTAATATGTCTACATACCAAAAACAATTAATGCATCAATTAGCTATAGTAAGCACATGCTTAATTAATATATATACCTGGCCGGACTCCGTTCGGTCACCGGAGCCGTCATCACGGTGTCCTTCGTCCTCCTCCATTCGGTCACCGGAGCCATCATCACAGTGTCCTTCCTCCATTGTTTGATCATTGTCGTGGCCTGCTTCTTCCTCCTCCACCAATGTTTCCAGACCATCGGTGCATTTGCCATTGAGAAACTCGAAAGATGGCATCACTTCCGTGTGCGATATATATCCCTAGACTATATATGTTACTACCTTCATAGTGGGTAGTAACATAAGTGTAGTGTTATGCAAAGCTTCATTTCTTATGTTACCGACTCATATTGCATTGGGACATGTGATGCTACAATAACTAGCTAAGTTACTAAAACTAGTTGGACTCATATTGCATCCTCATTAACTTATTGCCACATAAGCATGTTTGCTGAGTTGGACTCGGTGTTACTGCTGAAGTTACTCCCACTGTGGCTAGTCCGATACTAGCTAGTCGTCTATAATATACTAGCTACCTCACTAAGAGCATGGTTAATAATATAGCCAAGGGTCGGCTATAAGAAGTTGCCATGTCGTATACAACCAACCTCTTAGCGGGCATGTAAAATAATAAGTTTTATATACGTACTAGTTTATCAATAGTTGTCCCACCTTACAACCTCACAAAGTGTCTTGGGTCTCGTGTTGCAGCTGGCTCTACTAACCAAGAGCATGCTTCTCTTCTCTTTCCTCAAACTAATAAGCACATATATATTATTCTATTCCTTATAGCCAAACTACCCACAGTGGGAGTAACATAGGTAGTAACATCACACATATCTAGATAAAATAGATGATGTGGCAAGCAATAAATGAAGAAATGGAGGAAAGTGGATATGTGTGATGTTACTACCTATGTTACTCCCACTGTGGGTATAGTCTTAGACTACCCACAGTGGGAGTAACATAAGTAGTAACATCACACATATCTAGATAAAATAGATGATGTGGCAAGAAATAAATGAAGAAAGAGAGGCATGTGGTAACATAGCTAGTTACTACTAGTATGAGTAACATCACACATATCAAGGCAAGATGAGTCTATGGCCTAATAAATGAGTGTTGTATGTTACCACACATATGTTACTTCCCACTATAGAGGTAGTAACATAGAGTAGTAACATGCCCATGTTACTACTCTATGTTACAACCCATTGTGGCTAGTCTTACTATAGTATGAGACTACACACAATGGGAGTAACATAGGTAGTAACACCACACATATCTAGATAAATTAAGTAGAAGATGTGGCAAGCAACAAATGAAGAAAGAGAGGAAAGTAGTAACATAGCTACTCCCTCCGTCCGGTGAAGAGTGTACATGTAGAAATTTTAGGACAAATTATGGAGTTGAGTAAAAAATGCATTGGAAAGGTGCAAGCCACTATCTCTCTCCTCTTTAATTACCCACCCTCCAATGAGATAAGTGCATGTAGAAATTGAGAAGACCATGTGAAGATTGCTATTGGTCTTGATTACCGTGTGATGATAGAGAAGTATTTTTTCTAACTTTAAAGTGTATTGGGAAGATAGAAGTACACTCTTTTGTGGACAAATTTTGAACCTAGTTGTACACTCTTCACCGGACGGAGGGAGTAGTTACTAGTAGTATGAGTAACATCACATGTACATATCAAGGCAAGATGTGTCTATAGCCTAATAAATGAAGTGTTGCATGTTACCACACATATATGTTACTCCCCACTATATAGGTAGTAACATAGACTAGTAACATTCTATGTTACTACCCATTGTCGCTAGTCTTATGTCACTCTATTATGTACTTACTTGCTCTAATGCATAGTATCATAGAGTAGCTAGTATCATATGTAGTATTATATTTATATTGTCATGCATGCCACATACTCCCACCTTTCTGTTTTATAGGGCTTATCTCAAATTTTCCATTTTTCCAATTTAAAGGGCTCATCTCCATCTCCTTTTGAGATTCCGAGGCGCGTTAAATCTTTGCATGCAAGAATTAAAAAGGAAATCATCAATGCATGTAATGCTACTACTTATCTAGTGGCCAAGCATGCATGCATTGCAATTAATCCCAATTAATGCATCAATTTTGTTTGGATAGTTTTGTAAAGTACGAGATATATTCCTCCACTCACCATGTGCCTTGGTTGATGAGATTTCAGATTTGAGCCTTATAAACCGGAAAGGAGGGAGTAGTAGCATAACATTTATTATGATACGGTTTCATGATATGATACTTAACCCTCTCTTTCTTCATTTAATTAATTCTATGACAGCTCATCGAAATTGCCTAGTTGGCATGCATGATACAAGCTATGATACCCCATTACTATCAGCCTAGCGAAGGTGTACAGATCATTTGTGCATCGCTTTGTGAGTTTTTATCCGTTTGTTCGAGAAGTGGGGAGAAGTTTCAAACATTTCGGCCGCGAGGTGTGGCCACTAGCATAGGCCTAGTTGGTATTTTAATTACAGGAAATTCAGATGGAGTTCAGACATCATCAAAATCTATGTGTGCCTGTGGCGTGCTCCCACAACCCCGTGGAAAAAAATTGGTAAAGTTTGGCACAAGTTTTCATGACTGCTCCTTCCAAACCAGAGCATCTCACATGAAGGATCATGGTTTTCCAAAAGGAGACGTGTCAATTCAAACTCATGTGGTCGGTGACTTCATCGTCTGGCCTCATAAAAATTTCCATGGTACGCAATCACCATTATACCATGGGTTTGATTTGCTGGCGCATTTTAGGTATCGTTAGCTATATTTAGGACATTTTTTGAGATTAACGTGCATTTTGTGCATAAAAATGAAATTACAACCGGAACTGCATGTGCTGTCAAAAGGGATGAGGATTGCCGTTCGATCTGGGAGCATCCAATGGTTCAAACGTATGATTGAGTGTGCTACCTCTATGTTATAATAATAATAATAACAAAAAACAGTTCATATTCATTGCCTGAGCTGACAACATATCAAGGTCAACATATTAATGGTTCTTACATCAACAGAAAACCAGGCATAACTCACAAATTCAGTACAAGCGACAGTTCTAAATTGGACGAATTAAGTTGCAGGGTAGGCATAAAGACTAGTCTTATGGCTTACTTCCCATGTACATGGGGGAACTGGGATCATTAAGTTGACCCCGAATGAACTTGGGTTTTTTTTATGATTTTACGCTTCTCTGTTGCACTGGTGCGTGATCCCTTGGCTGGCAACTCATCAAATTCATCGTACTCGTCTTGATCGGCAACTTCGTCGACACCCAGTACCCTTCTCTTCCCATGCATCGCTAAGTGGCCGTTCTTATGCAAGGGGTCTTCCACAAAGAAAATCTGGGTAGCATCGCTGGCAAGAACGAATGGGTTCGCGTGATATGCCATCGTTGTCCTGTTAACACAGGTCATCCTGTACTCATCAATCCTTACCTGACCAAGAGGGATCCACGCGCACCTGAATAATGCCACCTTAACTTTCACATAGTCAAGCTCCCAAATCTCTTTGATGGTTCCATAGTATACCCTTTTATCACCTTTTTTACAGTCATGCATTCTATTCGAATAGAGCCGTTCTGATATGAGGTCTTCTTATCACGTTCCTCAGTGTAGAACGTGTATCCATTTATGTCATATGCTTGGTACGTCAACACCGTAGGTGATGGCTTTTGTGCCAACCACGTAGCAATGTCATCGATGGATCCTCGTGCCAAACGATTCTTCAGCCATTCGGCATACTTCTTAGTGTGCTCCTTCATCTCCACTTCTGATTAAGGCACCATTGGTAAGAAGCTTTGGCGTATCTCCGCCAGGTGTTCTTCGGCATAAGCAATGAGAACTATGCTGTTAAGCAGTACCGTCGAATGGGCTTTCTCTGCCAATTCTCTGGGTGCAGCCATTTGCGTGCCAGCAAGGACCGACTTATCTTTCAGCCTTTCCTCGTGGAGAGAGAGGGGCAAACCTATAGGTCTTTGTTTCATGTATTCGGTGCAAAACCTGTAGGATGCTTGCCTCTGGATGGTTTCGGTTCCGACAAAAGCGCTTCAATATTCCCATGAACCGCTCGAAGGAATACATGTTGCGAAGAAACACAGGACCACAATACTTTATCTCGTCGACAAGGTGCACAGTGAGATGGACCATGACATCAAAGAATGATGGTGGGAAAAACATCTCTAGGTTGGACAATATTCTTGCAATATCATCTTGCATATGATCCAACTCTCCAGGATCTACAACTTTCTGCCATAGTTTGTTGAAGAAATCACAAAGGTCAATGAGTGTGTTTCTTATATCTTTGTCCATCAAATTCCTGATGGCCACCGGGAGGATTTGTGTCAACATTACGTGGCAGTCATGTGACTTCATGTGTCCCAACTATTGGGGAACATAGTAATTTCAAAACTTTCCTACGCACACGCAAGATCATGGTGATGCATAGCAACGAGAGGGGAGAGTGTTGTCTATGTACCCTCGTAGAGAGTAAACGGAAGCGTTATAATAACACGGTTGATGTAGTCGTACGTCTTCACAACCCGACCGATCCTAGTACTGAAAGTACGACACCTCCGCATCTGCACACGTTCGGCTCGGTGACGTCCGACGAACTCACGATCCAGCAGAGTGTCGAGGGAGAGCTTCGTCAGCACGACGGCATAATGACGGTGATGATGAAGCTATCGGCGCAGGGCTTCGCCTAAGCACTACAACGATATGACCGAGGTGGATTATGGTGGAGGGGGCACCGCACACGGCTAAGAGATCATTGATCAACTTGTGTGTCCAAGGGGTGCCCCCCTCCCCCGTATATAAAGGAGGGGAGGAGGGGGCCGGCCGACCCTCATGGTGCACCCCAAGGGGGGATTCCTACTCCTAGTAGGAGTAGGTTTCCCCCCTTTCCTAGTAACAATACGAGGGGAAGGAAGGCGGAAAGGAGAAGAAGGAAAGGGGGGCCGGTCCCCCTCCCAATTCGGATTGGGCTTGGGGGGGGCACCTCTTGGCCGCCTCTTCTCTCTCCCACTAAAGCCCATGCAGACCCATATAGCCCCCGGGAGGTTCCGGTAACCTCCCGGTACTCCGGTATATGCCCGAACTCATCCGAAACCTTTCCAGTGTCCAAACGTAACCATCCAATATACCGATATTTATGGTCTCGACCATTTCGAGACTCCTCATCATATCCGTGATCACATCCGGGACTCCGAACTATCTTCGATAGATCAAAACACATAAACTCATAATACCGAACGTTAAGCGTGCGGACCCTACGGGTTCGAGAACTATGTAGACATGACCGAGACACGTCTCCGGTAAATAACCAATAGCGGAACCTGGATGATCATATTGGTTCCTACATATTGTACGTAGATCTTTATCGGTCAAACCGCACAACAACATATGTTGTTCCCTTTGTCATCGGTATGTTACTTGCCCGAGATTCGATCGTCGGTATCTCAATACCTAGTTCAATCTCATCACCGGCAAGTCTCTTTACTCGTTCCGTAATGCATCATCCCGTAACTAACTCATTAGTCACATTGCTTGCAAGGCTTATAGTGATGTGCATTACCGAGAGGGACCAGAGATACCTCTCCAACAATCGGAGTGACAAATCCTAATCTCGATCTATGCCAACTCAACAAACACCATTGGAGACACCTATAGATCACCTTTATAATCACCCAGTTACGTTGTGACTTTTGGTAGCACACAAGGTGTTCCTCAGGTATTCGGGAGTTGCATAATCTCATAGTTATAGGAACATGTATAAGTCATGAATAAAAACAATAGCAACAAACTGAACGATCAAGTGCTAATGCTAATGGATTGGGTCTAGTCAATCACATCATTCTCTAATGATGTGATCCCGTTAATCAAATGACAACTCATGTCTATGCTTAGGAAACACAACCATCTTTGATTAACGAGCTAGTCAAGTAGAGGCATACTAATGACACTCTGTTTGTCTATGTATCCACACATGTATCAAGTTTCCGATTAATACAATTCTAGCATGAATAATAAACATTTATCATGATATAAGGAAATATAAATAACAACTTTATTATTGCCTCTAGGGCATATGTCCTTCAGTCTGCCACTTGCACTAGAGTCAATAATCTAGATTACACAGTAATGATTCTAACACCCATCGAGTCTTGGTGTTGATCCTGTTTTGCTCGTGAGAGAGGCTTAGTCAATGGGTCTGCAACATTTAGATCTGTTTGTATCTTGCAAATCTCTATGTCTCCCTCCTTGACTTGGTCACGGATGGAATTGAAGCATCTCTTGATGTGCTTGGTTCTCTTGTGAAATCTGGATTCCTTTGCCAAGGCAATTGCACCAGTACTGTCACAAAAGATTTTCATTGGACCTGATGCACTAGGTATGACACCTAGATCGGATATGAACTCCTTCATCCAGACTCCTTCATTTGCTGCTTCCGAAGCAGCTATGTACTCCGCTTCACATGTAGATCCCGCCATGACACTTTGCTTGGAACTGCACCAACTAACATCTCCACCGTTGAATATAAACACGTATCCGGTTTGCGACTTAGAGTCGTCTAGATCAGTGTCAAAGCTTGCATCGACGTAACCGTTTACGATGAGCTCTTTGTCGCCTCCATAAACGAGAAACATATCCTTAGTCCTTTTCAGGTATTTCAGGATATTCTTGACCGTTGTCCAGTGATCCACTCCTGGATTACTTTGGTACCTACCTACTAAACTAATAGCAAGGCACACATCAGGTCTGGTACACAACATTGCATACATGATAGAGCCTATGGCTGAAGCGTAGGGAACAACTTTCATTTTCTCTCTATCTTCTGCAGTGGTTGGGCATTGAGTCTGCCTCAACTTCACACCTTGTAACACAGGCAAGAACCCTTTCTTTGCTTGATCCATTTTGAACTTCTTCAAAACTTTATCAAGGTATGTGCTTTGTGAAAGTCCAATTAAGCGTCTTGATCTATCTCTATAGATCTTGATGCCCAATATATAAGCAGCTTCACCGAGGTCTTTCATTCAAAAATTCTAATTCAAGTATCCCTTTATGCTATCCAGAAATTCTATATCATTTCCGATCAACAATATGTCATCCACATACAATATCAGAAATGTTGCAGAGCTCCCACTCACTTTCTTGTAAATACAGGCTTCTCCAAAAGTCTGTGTAAAACCATATGCTTTGATCCCACTATCAAAGCATATATTCCAACTCCGAGAGGCTTGCACCAGTCCATAAATGTATCGCTGGAGCTTGCACACTTTGTTAGCACCTTTTGGATCGACAAAACCTTCTGGTTGCATCATATACAACTCTTCTTTAAGATATCCATTAAGGAATGCAGTTTTGACATCCATTTTCCAAATTTCATAATCATAAAATGCAGCAATGGCTAACATGATTCGGACGGACTTAAGCATCGCAACAGGTGAGAAGGTCTCATCATAGTCAACTCCTTAAACTTGTCGAAAAACTTTCGCAACAAGTCGAGCTTTGTAGACAGTAATATTACCGTCAGCGTCAGTCTTCCTCTTGAAGATCAATTTATTTTCTATGGCTTGCCGATCATCGGGCAAGTCAACCAAAGTCCATACTTTGTTCTCATACATGGATCCCATCTAAGATTTCATGGCCTCTAGCCATTTTGTGGAATCTGGGCTCATCATCGCTTCCTCATAGTTCGTAGGTTCGTCATGGTCAAGAAACATGACCTCCAGAACAGGATTACCGTACCACTCTGGTGCGGATCTTACTCGGGTTGACCTACGAGGTTCTGTAGTAACTTGATCTGAAGTTCCATGATCATCATCATTAGCTTCCTCACTAATTGGTGTAGTAGTCACAGGAATCGGTTTCTGTGAAGAACTACTTTCCAATAAGGGAGCAGGTATAGTTACCTCATCAAGTTCTACTTTCCTCCCACTCACTTCTTTCGAGAGAAACTCCTTCTCTAGAAAGGATCCATTCTTAGCAACGAATATCTCGCCTTCAGATCTGTGATAGAAGGTGTACCCAACAGTTTCCTTTGGGTATACTATGAAGACACACTTCTCCGATTTGGGTTCGAGCTTATCAGGTTGAAGCTTTTTTCACATAAGCATCGCAACCCCAAACTTTAAGAAACGACAACTTGGGTTTCTTGCCAAACCACAGTTCATATGGTGTCCTCTCAACGAATTTAGATGGTGCCCTATTTAACATGAATGCAGCCGTCTCTAAAGCATAACCCCAAAACGATAGCGGTAAATCAGTAAGAGACATCATAGATCGCACCATATCTAATAAAGTGTGGTTATGACGTTCGGACACACCATTACGCTGTGGTGTTCCGGGTTGTGTGAGTTGCGAAACTATTCCGCATTGTTTCAAATGAAGACCAAACTCGTAACTCAAATATTTTCCTCCACGATCAGATCATAGAAACTTTATTTTCTTGTTACGATGATTTTCCACTTCACTCTATAATTCTTTTTACTTCTCAAATGTTTCAGACTTATGTTTCATCAAGTAGATATACCCATATCTGCTCAAATCATCTGTGAAGGTGAGAAAATAATGATACCCGCCGTGAGCCTCGATATTCATCAGACCACATACATCAGTATGTATGATTTCCAACAAATCTGTTGCTCGCTCCATTGTTCCGGAAACGGCATTTGAGTCTTCTTGCCCACGAGCCATGGTTCACAAGTACCAAGTGATTCATAATCAAGTGATTCCAAAAGTCTATCAGAATGGAGTATCTTCATGCGCTTTACACCAATATGACCCAAACGGCAGTGCCACAAATAAGTTGAACTATCATTATCAACTCTGCATCTTTTGGCTTCAACATTATGAATATGTGTATCACTACTATCGAGATTGAACAAAAACAGACCACTCTATAAGGGTGCATGACCATATAAGATATTACTCATATAAATAGACAACCATTATTCTCAGATTTAAATGAATAACCGTCTCGCATCAAACAAGATCCAGATATAATGTTCTTGCTTAACGCTAGCACCAAATAACAATTATTCAGTTCTAAGACTAATCCCGAAGGTAGATGTAGAGGTAGCGTGTCGACGGCGATCATATCAACTTTGGAACCATTTCCCACGCGCATCGTCACCTCGTCCTTAGCCAATCTTCGCTTGATCCGTAGCCCCTATTTTGAGTTGCAAATGTTAGCAACAGAACCAGTATCAAATACCGCGGCGCTACTGCGAGCATTAGTAAGGTACACATCAATAACATGTATATCAAATATACCATTCACTTTGGCATCCTTCTTATCCGCAAAATACTTGGGGCAGTTCCGCTTCCAGTGACCAGTCCCTTTGCAGTAAAAGCACTCAGTCTCAGGCTTTGGTCTAGACTTGGGCTTCTTCTCTTGAGCAGAAACTTGCTTGTTGTTCTTCTTGAATTTCCCTTTCTTCCCATTACCCTTCTTGAAACTGGTGGCCTTGTTGAACATCAACACTTGATGCTCTTTCTTGATTTCTACCTCCGCAGCCTTTAGCATTGCGAAGAGCTCCAGAATTTTCTAGTTCATCCATTGCATGTTATAGTTCATCACGAAGCTCTTGTAGCTTGGTGGCAGTGATTGAAGAATTATGTCAATGACACTATCATTAGGAACATTAACTCCCAGTTGAATCAAGTGATTATTATACCCAGACATTTTGAGTATATGTTCATTGACAGAACTATTCTCCTCCATCTTACAGCTGTAGAACTTATTGGAGACTTCATATCTCTCAATCCGGGCATTTGCTTCAAATATTAACTTCAACTCCTGGAACATCTCATATGCTCCATGACGTTCAAAATGTCGTTGAAGTTCCGGTTCTAAGCCGTAAATCATGGCAGACCGAACTATCGAGTGGTCATCAGCTTCGCTCTGCCAAACCTTCATAACGTCCGGTGTTGCTCCTGTAGAGGGTTTCGCAGTCAGCGGTGCTTCCAGGACGTAATTCTTCTATGCAGCAATGAGGATAATCCTCAAGTTATGGACCCAATCCGTGTAATTGCTACCATCATCTTTCAACTTAGCTTTCTCAAGGAACGCATTCAAATTCAAAGGAACAGTAGCACGGGCCATTGATCTACAACAAACATAGATATGCAAAATACTATCAGGTAGTAAGTTCATGATAAATTAAAGTTCTATTAATCATATTACTTAAGAACTTCCACTTAGATAGATATCCCTATAATCATCTAAGTGATCACGTGATCAAAATCAACTAAACCATGTCCGATCATCACGTGAGATGGAGTAGTTTTCAATGGTGAACATCACTATGTTGATCATATCTACTATATGATTCACACTCGATCTTTCGATCTCAGTGTACCGAGGCCATATCTGCATATGCTAGGCTCGTCAAGCTTAACCGAGTATTTTGCATGTGCAAAACTTGCTTGCACCCGTTGTATGTGAACGTAGAGCTTATCACACCCGATCATCACGTGGTGTCTCTGCACGACGAACTGTAGCAACGTTGCATACTCAGGGAGAACACTTGTACCTTGAAATTTAGTGAGAGATCATCTTATAATGCTACCGTCAATCAAGCAAAATAAGATGCATAAAGGATAAACATCACATGCAATCAATATAAGTGATATGATATGGCCATCATCATCTTGTGCCTCTGACCTCCATCTCTAAAGCACCGTCATGATCACCATCATCACCGGCGCGACACCTTGTTCTTCATCGTATCATCGTTATCGTCTCGCCAATTGTTGTTTCCACGACTAGCGCTATCGCTTAATGATAAAGTAAAGCAATTACATGGAGATTGCAATTCATACAATAAAGCGACAACCATATGGCTCCTACCAGTTGCCGATAACTCAGTTAGAAAACATGATCATCTCATACAATAAAATATAGCATCACGTCTTGACCATATCACATCACAACATGCCCTGCAAAAACAAGTTAGACGTCCTCTCCTATGTTGTTGCAAGTTTTACGTGGCTGCTACGGGCTTAGCAAGAACCGTTCTTACCTACGCATCAAAAACCAGAACGAGTTTTCGTCAAGTATGTGCTGTTTTAACCTTCAACAAGGACCGGGCATAGCCACACTCGATTCAACTAAAGTTGGAGAAACTGACACCCGCCAGCCACATGTGTGCGAAGCACGTCGGTAGAACCAGTCTCGCGTAAGCATACGTGTAATCTCGGTCTGGGCCGCTTCATCCAACAATACTGCCGAATCTAAGTATGACATGCTCGTAAGCAGTATGACTATTATCACCCACAACTCACTTGTGTTCTACTCGTGTGTCGTGGAATCATCACGGCAGATGTCCTAGCAAAAGGACTTAGTCGTAGAGCCATCGCAACTAGGAAGCAAGAAGGGGTTAATCGGGACAAAGGACACGAGGTTTATACTGGTTCGGCCCCTTGCGGTGAAGGTAAAAGCTAGTTAATCTTGCCTTACAATACAAGTCATACCATTATGGCGGTTTATCACTACCGGCCTTAAGCCGCCTGTGGGCCTTGGGCCTTTATCTAAACCGTTATCTTCAAGACTTGTCTTGGGCTTCATATGATGAGTCACCATAGGCATAACCCAGCCCCTCCTGGGCGGGTTATGCTAATAGTTATATCCCCAACATCGTGCATATAACATCTACGCATACACCTGGCTCAGATGCCACTGTTGGGGAACGTAGTAATTTTAAAAATTTCCTACGCACACGCAAGATCATGGTGGTGCATAGCAACGAGAGGGGAGAGTGTTGTCTACGTACCCTCGTAGACCGTAAGCAGAAGCGTTATGACAACGCGACTGATGTAGTCGTACGTCTTCACGGCCCGACCGATCCTAGTACAAAAAGTACAGCACCTCCGCGATCTGCACAAGTTCGGCTCGGTGACATCCCACAAACTCATGATCCAGCAGAGTGTCGAGGGAGAGCTTCGTCAGCACGATGGCGTGATGACGGTGATGATGAAGCTACCGGCGCAGGGCTTCGCCTAAGCACTACAATGATATGATCGAGGTGGATTATGCTGGAGGGGGGCACCGCACACGGCTAAGATATGAATGATCAACTTGTGTGTCCAAGTGGTGCCCCCTCCCCCGTATATAAAGGAGGGGAGGAGGGGGCCGGCCGGCCCTCATGGTGCGCCCCAAGGGCGGATTCCTACTCCTACTAGGAGTAGGTTTCCCCCTCCCAATTCAGATTGGGCTTGGTGGGGGGGCACCTCTTGGCCGCCTCCTCTCTCTCCCACTAAAGCCCATGTAGGCCCATATATCCCCCGGGGGGTTCCGGTAACCCCCCGGTACTCCGGTATATGCCCGAACTCATCCGAAACCATTCCGGCGTCCAAACATAACCTTCCAATATATCGATCTTTATGTCTTGACCATCTCGAGACTCCTCGTCATGTCCGTGATCACATCTGGCACTCCGAACTATCTTTGGTACATCAAAACACATAAACTCATAATACTGATCGTCACCGAACGTTAAGCGTGCGGACCCTACGGGTTCGAGAACTATGTAGACATGACCGAGATAGGTCTCCGTTCAATAACCAATAGCGGAACCTGGATGCTCATATTGGTTCCTACATATTCTATGAAGATCTTTATTGGTCAAACCGCACAACAACATACGTTGTTCCCTTTGTCATCGGTATATTACTTGCCCAAGATTCGATCGTCGGTATCTCAATACCTAGTTCAATATCATCACCGGCAAGTCTCTTTACTTGTTCCGTAATGCATCATCCCGTAACTAACTCATTAGTCACATTGCTTGCAAGGCTTATTGTGATGTGCATTACCGAGAGGGCCCAGAGATACCTCTCCGACAATCGGAGTGACAAATCCTAATCTCGATCTACGCCAACTCAACAAACACCATCGGAGACACCTGTAGATTACCTTTATTATCACCCAGTTATGTTGTGACGTTTGGTAGCACACAAGGTGTTCCTCCGGTATTCGGGAGTTGCATAATCTCATAGTTATAGGAACATCTATAAGTCATGAATAAAAACAATAGCAACAAACTTAACGATCAAGTGCTAATGCTAATGGATTGGGTCTACTCAATCACATCATTCTCTAATGATGTGATCCCGTTAATCAAATGACAACTCATGTCTATGGTTAGGAAACACAACGATCTTTGATTAACAAGCTAGTCAAGTAAAGGCATACTAGTGACACTCTGTTTGTCTATGTATCCACACATGTATCAAGTTTCCGGTTAATACAATTCTAGCATGAATAATAAACATTTATCATGATATAAGGAAATATAAATAACAACTTTATTATGGCCTCTAGGGCATATTTCGTTCACCAACTATATTTTACCTGAGCTCACATCCACGAGACTTCTGATGTTTGCACAGTAGGAAGAGGGTGTCTTAACTGACAACAAATAGGTGAAGAAGTGTGTTGCTTCTTTTGTATTGAAATTGTAACTCTGGCGAGCTTTGATGAATTTGTCATCATATTCTGCTTCACTCTTGCGTTGTGACTGATCAGCAAGCATATCGAGCCGTGAACCGTCACCATCCTTTCTTTTACCTTTAATCTTGAGCAGAATACCAAGGATGCTTTCACATACGTTCTTCTCTACGTGCATGACATCGATGCAGTGACGTACACGTAGAATCTCCCAGTAAGGTAATTTCCAGAACACTAATTTCTTCTTAAACAAATGGTCCTTGGGTGTTAGTTTCACCGTCAAAGGGTGGTTCTTGCCAAGCACAACATTAATTTTTTTAGCCATGTTGTGGACCACCTCCCCGTCATAGGGTCTTGGGGCCACACCTGCCTCTGCCGTACCAACAAATTCAGCTTTCATCTTTCAGTATGGGTGATTCATCCGCAAGAACCTATGATGACGCAAATACACTGTTTTGTGCGAGTTGGGAAGTCTTCTGCTAGCTGTCCTATCCATGCATGTGACACACCCTACATCTCCCCTTGTTTTCTGCCCTGATGTGTTGCCTAGTTCCGACATATCTTGAATGGTGTGCACCAGCATCTCATGTAGATCGAAAATCTCCTTTCTGTAAGCATCATAACATTTTACAGCAGGCAAATCTATCCACACTGTTAGCAGTTCTTCTACCAGTAGCTGAAAGTACATGTTGATGTCATTTCCAGGTTGCTTCTGGCCTTGGATAATCATTGACATCATAATGTATTTTTTCTTCATACACAACCAAGGAGCTAGGTTATATATGCACAGAAGCACCAGCCATGTGATGTGATTGGTGCTCATATCGCCAAAACGATTCATCTCGTCAGTACACTCCCCGAGCCTTATACTTCTAGGATCCTTGGCAAAATTTTCAAACTTGTTGTCAATTAATTCCCACTGAGCCCCATGTTTCGGGTGCCTCATTAACCTATCCGCAATTCGCTCATAACGATGTCACCGCAACCTCTTTGCCTCTCTAGGGTTTGCAAACAAATGCCTCAACTTTGGAATTAAAGGCAAGTACTAAACAACCTTGAACGGCATTCCTGTTTTGATCTCGTCGTCCAATTTTTACTTTTCCTTTGCTCTCCTGCGCTTGTATCGTGCCTACTTGCATGTGGGACTGATAACCCACAAGTGTAGGGGATCGCAACAGCTTTCAAGGGTAAAGTATTCAACCCAAATTTATTGATTCGACACAAGGGGAGCCAAAGAATATTCTCAAGTATTAGCAGTTGAGTTGTCAATTAAACCACACCTGGATAACTTAATATCTGCAGCAAGGTATTTAGTAGCAAAGTAATATGATAGTAGTGGTAACGGTAACAAAAGAGTAATGAAAGCAAAAGTAATATTTTTGGTGTTTTGTAGTGATTGTAACAGTAGCAACGAGAAAGTAAATAAGCGTAAACCAGTAGATGGAAAGCTCGTAGGCATTGGATCGGTGATGGATAATTATGCCGGATGCGGTTCATCATGTAACAGTCATAACATAGGGTGACACAGAACTAGCTCCAGTTCATCAATTTAATGTAGGCATGTATTCCGAATATAGTCATACGTGCTTATGGAAAAGAACTTGCATGACATCTTCTGTCCTACCCTCCCGTGGCAGCGGGGTCCTAATGGAAACTAAGGGATATTAAGGCCTCCTTTTAATAGAGAACCGGAACAAAGCATTAGCACTTAGTGAATACATGAACTCCTCAAACTATGGTCATCACCGAGAAGTATCCCGATTATTGTCACTTCGGGGTTTTCGGATCATAACACATAATAGGTGACTATAGACTTGCAAGATAGGATCAAGAACTCACATATATTCATGAAAACGGAATAGGTTCAGATCTGAAATCATGGCACTCGGGCCCTAGTGACAAGCATTAAGCATAGCAAAGTCATAGCAACATCAATCTTAGAACATAGTGGATACTAGGGATCAAACCCTAACAAAACTAACTCGATTACATGATAAATCTCATCCAACCCATCACCGTCCAGCAAGCCTACGATGGAATTACTCACGCACGGCGGTGAGCATCATGAAATTGGTGATGTAGGATGGTTGATGATGACGACGGCAACGAATTCCCCTCTCCGGAGCCCCGAACGGACTCCAGACCAGCCCTCCCGAGAGGTTTTAGGGCTTGGCGGCGGCTCTGTATCGTAAAACACGATTATTTCTTCTCCTTGATTTTTTTCTCACCGAAAGCAAATATATAGAGTTGGAGTTGGTGTCGGTGGAGTTCCAGGGGGCCCACGAGGCGGGGGGGGGGGGGCGCCCCCCACCCTCGTGGATAAGGTGTCGCCCCCTGGTCTTCATCTTTGGCAAGGATTTTTTATTATTTCCGAAAAGACGTTCCATGAAGTTTCAGGTCATTCCGAGAACTTTTGTTTTCTGCACATAAATAACACCATGGCAATTCTGCTGAAAACAGCGTCAGTCCGGGTTAGTTCCATTCAAATCATGCAAGTTAGAGTCCAAAACAAGGGCAAAAGTGTTTGGAAAAGTAGATACGACGGAGACGTATCAACTCCCCCAAGCTTAAACCTTTGCTTGTCCTCAAGCAATTCAGTTGATAAACTGAAAGTGATAAAGAATAACTTTTAAAAATTCTGTTTCCTCTTGTTGTTGTAAATATGTAAAGCCAGCATTCAAGTTTTCAGCAAAGATTATGACTAACCACATTTGCAATAATTCTCAGGTCTCATATTTACTCATATCAATAACATAATCAACTAGCGAGCCATAATAATAAATCTCGGATGACAACACTTTCTTAAAACAATCATAATATGATATAACAGGTTGGTATCTCGCTAGCCCTTTCTGAGACCGCAAAACATAAATGCAGAGCACCTTTAAAGATCAAGGACTGACTAGACATTGTAATTCATGGTAAAAGAGATCCAGTCATAGTCATACCCAATATAAATTAATAGTGATGAATGCAAATGACAGTTGTGTTCTCCAACTAGTGCTTTTAATAAGAGGGTGATGACTCAACATAAAAGTAAATAGATAGGCCCTTCGCAGAGGGAAGCAGGGATTTGTAGAGGTGCCAGAGCTCGGTTTTGAAATAGAGATAAATAATATTTTGAGCGGCATACTTCCATTGTCAACATAACAACTAAGAGATGGCGATATCTTCCACGCTACACACATTATAGGCGGTTCGCAAACAGAATGGTAAAGTTTATACTCCCCCTCCACCAACAATCATCAATCCATGGCTTGCTCGAAACAATGGGTGCCTCCAACTAACATCAGTCCCAGGGGGAGTTTTGTTTGCAATTAATTTTGATTTAGTTTGCATAAAGCATGGGACTGGGCATCCCGGTGACCAGCCATTTTCTCGTGAATGAGGAGCGGAGTCCACTCCTCTTGAGAATAACCCGCCTAACATGGAAGATAAGGGCAGCCCTAGTTGATACATGAGCTATTCGAGCATACAAAACAGAATGTTTATTTGAAGGTTTAGAGTTTGGCACATACAAATTTATTGGAACGGCAGGTAGATACCGCATATAGGAAGGTATAGTGGACTCATATGGCATAACTTTGGGGTTTAAGGGATTGGATGCACAAGCAGTATTCCCACTTAGTACAAGTGAAGGCTAGCAAAAGACTGGGAAGCGACCAACTAGAGAGCGACAACAGTCATGAACATGCATTAAAATTAATAAACATTGGATACAAGCATGAGTAGGATATAATCCACCATGAACATAAATATCGTGAAGGCTATGTTGATTTGTTTCAACTACATGTGTGAACATGTGCCAAGTCAAGTCACTTAAATCATTCAAAGGAGGATACCACCCCATCATACCACATCACAACCATTTTAATAGCATGTTGGCACGCAAGGTAAACCATTATAACTCATAGTTAATCAAGCATGGCACGAGCAACTATGATCTCTAATTGTCATTGCAAACATGTTTATTCATAATAAGCTGAATCAAGAACGATGAACTCATAATATTTACAAAACAAAAGAGGTCGAGTTCATACCGGCTTTTCTCATCTCAGTCGGTCCATCATATATCATCATAATTGCATTTCACTTGCACGACCGAACGATGTGAAATAATAATAAGAGTGCATGTGCATTGGACTAAGCTGGAATCTGCGAGCATTCAATAGACAGAAGAAGGCAAGGCAATATGGGCTCTTGGTTAAATCAACAATAATGCATATAAGAGCCACATCAACAATGTAATTATGGTCTTCTCCTATCGACCCGCAAAGAAAAGAAAAGAAATAAAACTATTTAAACGGGAAAGCTCCCAACAAGCAAAAAGAAGAACGGGAAATATTTTTGGGTTTTCTTTTTAATTACTACTACAAGCATGGAAAGTAAACTAGCTAAAAGTCACAACTAATTTTTTTATTTTCTTAAGGTTTATCAAACACACAAGAAGAAAGTAGGAAAAAGTAAATAAACTAGCATGGATATTACAATGAAAAAGTATGAGCACCGACAACTAGCAATGAGTGTGTGAATATGAATGTAATGTCGGTGAGAAATACGTACTCCCCCAAGCTTAGGCTTTTGGCCTAAGTTGGTTCATTGCCAGGGATGGCCTGGCGGATATCCGTAGATGTAGCTGGGGTCGTACTGTGATGTAGCGGCTATCGCCGCCTGAGCTGCAGTGTGGTGTCGGGCTGCCTCCGCTCTCCTCTCGCACTCACCTGCCTCTTCTCTGGTAATAATATATCTTCGTTTTGCCTGATAATCAAAGAAGGCAGGAGCAGGGAGAGTAATACGGACAACACGCCGTTTGTCAAAGATTAGTCGATATACGAGGTGATTCATTCCTCTCGACAAACTGGTGAGAGGCCATAGAATTAAAATCTAAATAAGTAGGAGGCAACTCCATATCATATTCACGAACATCCACCTCAAGAAAATTAGCTAAGCGGGTTGCATAAATTCCTCCAAAGAAATCTCCATTATATCTATTATGATGCAACCTCCGTGGTACTATGGCTCCCATATGATAAGATTGGTCTCCTAACACAGCACTCCTAAGAATACTGAGATCAGGGACACACATGTGACATGCTTCATCTTTACCATTTATGCATCTACCTATGAAGAGAGCAAAATAATGTATAGCAGGAAAATGTATGCTCCCTAAGGTAGCTTGTGTTATATCTCTAGATTCCCCCACGGTTATATCAGCAAGAAAGTTTCTAAATTCATATTTACGGGGATCACTAATACTACCCCATTGTGGAAGTTTGCAAGCAGAAGTAAAATCCTCTAAGTTATGGCATAAGATTTTTCATAAAGGTCAAACATGACAGTAGGAGAATTAAGTGAAGATGAAAATTCAAACCTCCTCACAAATGAACTTGTGAGTTGATGGTACTGGGGGCATTTGTCTGCGTCAAAGCTCGCAAGATCGGCGTTAAACAAATATGTGTTAAATTCTTCTTTGATTCCCGCTCGATCCATAAAATTCTCTGAAGGCCACTCACAAGGCCGCACTGGAGCGTCCCTTGGGAGCTCCTCATCAGCATCACGTATTGCAAGCCTGGGGCCTTGCTTCCTTGAAGAACCACCTTGGAACATTTTCCTAAGCATATTGCTTCCTCTGAAAAAATTCTGAAATTTTTAGTAACTTCAAACAAAAGTGAACCAAGCTCAAAAAAATTGATAGCAACTACTCCTACAAGTGCCTAGAGCCTATATCAAGCATTAGAACTACTTGGAACCATATAAATTTGACATGCAAGCTCAAGAACATGGTCACCTATGCAGCACAAATTTGCAATGAATAAAGCACTAGAACAAAAACTAATTGGACCAATGGAGGAGTCACATACCAAGGAACAATCTCCCCAAGCAGTTTTGTGAGGGGTGCTATGAGCAAGGAGATCGAAAATCGCAGCAAAGTGAGCTAGAACTCGTGCTTGAACTGGATATTCGTGTTTGTGGGAGGAAGAAGAAGAGGATGGGTGCAGGAATAAGTGGAGGAGGGCCACCGTGGGCCCACGAGGCAGGGGGGCGCCCTAGGGGGGGCGCCCTCCACCCTCGTGGCCAGGTGGCAGCTCCCCCCGCGGTGTTTTCAGTACCATAAATCCTCAAATATTCTAGAAAAAATCATATTAAATTGGCATGGCATTTGGAGGACTTTTATTTTCGGAGTATTTTTATATTGCACGGATAAATCAGGAAACAGACAGAAAAATACTATTTTTACTTTATTTCAACTAAATAACAGAAAGTATAAAGAGGGTACAGAAGGTTGTGCTTCTAGTTTCATCCGTCTCATGCTCATCAAAAGGAATCCACTAACAAGGTTGATCAGGTCTTGTTAACAAACTCATTCCGAATAACATGAATCCGGAGAAATTTTGAATAACACTATGTTACCTCAACGGGGATATAAACATCCCCAATAATAAGAATATCATATTTCTTTTGACAGTAGGAAGAGGGAATTCGAAATCTCCAAAAATAATCGATGGAATTTTTCCAATAGAGTTGATACTATGAACTTGAGGTTGTTTCCTCGGAAAGTGTACCGTATGCTCATTACCATTAACATGAAAAGTGACATTGCCTTTGGTGCAATCAATAACAGCCCCTGCAGTATTCAGAAAAGGTCTTCCAAGAATAATAGACATACTATCATCCTCGGGAATATCAAGAATAACAAAGTCCGTTAAAATAGTAACGTTTGCAACCACAACAGGCACATCCTCACAAATACCGATAGGTATAGCAGTTGATTTATCAGCCATTTGCAAAGATATTTCAGTAGGTGTCAACTTATTCAAATCAAGTCTACGATATAAAGAGAAGGGCATAACACTAACACCGGCTCCAAGATCACATAAAGCAGTTTTAACATAGTTTCCTTTAATGGAGCATGGTATAGTGGGTACTCCGGGATCTCCAAGTTTCTTTGGTATTCTACCCTTAAAAGTATAATTAGCAAGCATGGTGGAAATTTCAGCTTCCGGTATCTTTATTTTGTTTGTAACAATATCCTTCATGTACTTAGCATAAGGATTCATTTTGAGCATATCAGTCAATCGCATACGCAAAAAGATAGGTCTAATCATTTCAGCAAAGCGCTCAAAATCCTCATCATCCTTTTTCTTGGATGGTTTGGGAGGAAAAGGCATAGGTTTCTGAACCCAAGGTTCTCTTTCTTTACCATGTTTCCTAGCAACAAAATCTCTCTTATCATAACGTTGATTCTTTGACTGTGGGTTATCAAGATCAACAGCAGGTTCAATTTCTACATCATTATCATTACTAGGTTGAGTATTATCATGAACATCATCATTAACATTTTCATTAGGTTCATGTTCATTACCAGATTGTGTTTCAGCATAAAAATAGATATGTCATTTGGATTCTCAGGTGTTTCAGCAATAGGTTCACTAGAAGTTTGCAAAGTCCTATCATTTTCTTTTTCTTCCTTTTAGAAGAACTAGGTGCATCAATTTTATTTCTCTGAGAATCTTGCTCAATTCTCTTAGGGTGGCCTTCAGGATACAAAGGTTCCTGAGTCATTCTACCAGTTCTAGTAGCCACTCTAACAGCATAATCATTTTTCTTACTATTCATTTCATTGAGCAAATCATTTTGAGCTTTAAGTACTTGTTCTACTTGAGTGGTAACCATAGAAGCATGTTTGCTAGCAAGTTTGAGTTCACATCTAAGATCAGCCATATAATCACCCAAGTGTTTAATCATGTATGAATTGTATTTCAATTGTCTACCAAAATAAGCATTGAAGTTTTCTTGTTTAACAATAAAATTATCAAACTCTTCTAAGCATTGTCTAGTAGACTTATAGTGAGGAATATCACCTTCATCAAATCTATAGAGAGAATTTACCTTTACTACCTGTGTCAGGTTATCAAGACCTGGAGGTTCTTCAATAGGTAAAGGATTAAGGTCATATGTTTCTTCGACAGGCGGTAAATTAAGACCATGTATTTCTTCAATAGGAGGTAAATTCTTAACATCTTCAGCTTTAATACCTTTTTCTTTCATAGATTTCTTTGCCTCTTGCATATCTTCAGGACTGAGAAATAGAACACCTCTCTTCTTCAGAGTTGGTTTAGGAATAGGCTCAATAATTGGAGCAGGAGCTGGCTCAGGAACTGGCTCAGGAGGTGCCCAATTATTTTCATTTGTCAACATATTATTCAATAGAATCTCAGCTTCATCCGGTGTTCTTTCCCTGAAAAGATAACCAGCACAACTATCCAGGTAATCTCTGGAAGCATCGGTTAGTCTATTATAAAAGACATCAAGTATTTCATTTTTCTCGAGAGGGTGATCAGGCAAAGCATTAAGTAACTTGAGAAGCCTCCCCCAAGCTTGTGGGAGACTCTCTTCTTTAATTTGCACAAAGTTGTATATTTCCTTTCAGGCAGCTTGTTTCTTATGAGCGGGGAAATATTTAGTAGAGAAGTAATAAATCATATCCTGGGGACTACGCACACAACCAGGATCAAGAGAATTAAACCATATCTTAGCATCACCCTTTAATGAGAACGGAAATATTTTAAGGATATAAAAGTAGCGAGATCTCTCATCATTAGTGAACAGGGTGGCTATATCATTTAATTTCGTAACATGTGCCACAACGGTTTCAGATTCATAGCCATAAAAAGGATCAGATTCAACCAAAGTAATTATATCAGGATCAACAGAGAATTCATAATCCTTATCGGCAACACAAATATGTGAAGTAGCAAAAGCAAGGTCAGGTTTCATTCTATCTCTAAGAGATTCCTTACTCCATTTAACTAATAGCCTCTTGAGCTCAGATCTACCCTTGCAGGCTAAAATAGCTGTAGAAGATTCCATATCAAAAACATAACCCTGAGGAATAACAGGCATATCTTCATCATCACTTTCATCAATATAATCAGTTTCAATAATTTCTTTCTCTCTAGCCTTAGCAATTTGTTCATCAAGAAATTCACTAAGGGGCACAATAGTATCTAGCATAGAAGTAGTTTCATCATAAGTATCATGCATAGTAGAAGTGGCATCATCAATAACTTGTGACATATCAGAACGAATAGCAGAAGCAGGTTCAGGTGTCGCAAGCTTTCTCAAAACAGAAGGTGAATCAAGTGCAGAGCTAGATGGCAGTTCCTTACCTCCCCTCGTAGTTGAGGGAGAAATTGTTGTCTTAGCGTCTTTCAAGTTCTTCATAGTGACCAGCAGATATAAATCCCAAGTGACTCAAAGAATAGAGCTATGCTCCCCAGCAATGGCGCCAGAAATTAGTATTGATAACCCACAAGTGTAGGGGATCGCAACAGCTTTCGAGGGTAAAGTATTCAACCCAAATTTATTGATTCGACACAAGGGGAGCCAAAGAATATTCTCAAGTATTAGCAGTTGAGTTGTCAATTCAACCACACCTGGATAACTTAATATCTGCAGCAAAGTATTTAGTAGCAAAGTAATATGATAGTAGTGGTAACGGTAACAAAAGAGTAATGAAAGCAAAAGTAATATTTTTGGTGTTTTGTAGTGATTGTAACAGTAGCAACGGGAAAGTAAATAAGCGTAAACCAGTAGATGGAAACCTCGTAGCCATTGGATTGGTGATGGATAATAATGCCGGATGCAGTTCATCATGTAAGGGTCATAACATAGGGTGACACAGAACTAGCTCCAGTTCATCAATGTAATGTAGGCATGTATTCCGAATATAGTCATACGTGCTTATGGAAAAGAACTTGCATGACATCTTTTGTCCTACCCTCCCGTGGCAGCGGGGTCCTAATGGAAACTAAGGGATATTAAGGCCTCCTTTTAATAGAGAACCGGAACAAAGCATTAACACTTAGTGAATACATGAACTCCTCAAACTATGGTCATCATCGAGAAGTATCCCGATTATTGTCACTTCGGGGTTGTCGAATCATAACACAAAATAGGTGACTATAGACTTGCAAGATAGGATCAAGAACTCACATATATTCATGAAAACATAATAGGTTCAGATCTGAAATCATGGCACTCGGGCCCTAGTGACAAGCATTAAGCATAGCAAAGTCATAGCAACATCAATCTTAGAACATAGTGGATACTAGGGATCAAACCCTAACAAAACTAACTCGATTACATGATAAATCTCATCCAACCCATCACCGTCCAACAAGCCTACGATGGAATTACGCACGCACGGCGGTGAGCATCATGAAATTGGTGATGGAGGATGGTTGATGATGACGACGGCGACGAATCCCCCTCTCTGGATCCCCGAACAGACTCCAGATCAGCCCTCCGGAGAGGTTTTAGGGCTTGGCGGCGGCTCCGTATCGTAAAACGCGATTATTTCTTCTCCTTGTTTTTTTCTCCCCGAAAGCAAATATATAGAGTTGGAGTTGGCGCCGGTGGAGCTCCAGGGGGCCCACGAGGCAGGGGGCGCGCCCCCCACCCTTGTGGACAGGGTGTGGGCCCCCTGGTCTTCATCTTTGGCAAGGATTTTTTATTATTTCTGAAAAGACGTTCCGTGAAGTTTCAGGTCATTCCGAGAACTTTTGTTTTCTGCACATAAATAACACCATGGCAATTCTGCTGAAAACAGCGTCAATCCGGGTTAGTTCCGTTCAAATCATGCAAGTTAGAGTCCAAAACAAGGGCAAAAGTGTTTGGAAAAGTAGATACGACGGAGACATATCAGGGACATGCACGAAAATCTTTGTACTCACCACGGTACAATATACAATCATTCACACAAGCATGTACCTTATGTACTTCAAGTTCCAGTGGGCAAAAAAATTTCTTCGCTTCATTTGTGCTTCTGGGGAGCACATTATCTTCCGGAATAATATCTTTGAAAATACCTAAGATCTCTGTGAAGCCCTTGTTTGATAGACCGTTTGCTGCTTTAAATCTGAGAAGCGCCAGGGTGGCACTCAACCTGGAATATTTCTTTTTGCAACCTGGATACGATTCTTTCTTGGAGTTTGCATCAATGGTTGGCAGATCCTTGTACCCAATCAAATCCTTTTCTAGGCACTCGAAGTCCGCAATCATAGCAGCAAAATCTGGCATATCAAGATCGTCGTCATCTGCCTGGACGTCTCGGTTTTCTAGTGGGTGTTTCGGCTTTCCGGTGTTCCATTGGTAGCTTGACGCCTCTGCCCCGATGTTAGATTCAACATCCATGTGACACTGATCAGGGTTTGGCATCTCGCTGCCCTGGGTATCTTCATCCATGACCTCCTCTTCACCATGTCTAGTCGAACTTGTATATCCATCCATGAATACCCTAGAGACTAAGTGCATCTAGACATCTGCAACCTCATGTGACTCTATATTGGCACAATCAGTACATGGACATAGGATATAATCTGCATCTTCAATTCTCCTCTTTGTACTTTCAGCCAAATTCATGAACTCTGTCACGCCACTGATAAAATCTTTGGTTTTCCGATTCTTAATCCATCGAGATCGTTCCATCTGCAGCAGACGAATGGTAATTAAAAACAAAACAACAACATTAATACACAGATTAACTCCTACCCAGAGATGCGTGCATAAATCACAAGTTTTTATTTTAATAATTACTGAGGGCGCTCCATGTTGTTATCCAGGCGTGCAATGACAAAAATTAATGGCCAGTCAATTTACACGCGGAGTACTAGTACAACACTACACTTAGGAATTGAATACCTTAACTAAGCCACTCACGAAAAGAATACCTTAATTAATTAGCCGCGCGGTGACCTCCACCTAGCAGACAGACAAGCACAATGCGGCGGCATGTCGAGACAGCAGGGTCGAGGAGCAAAGCTTAGTGCGGCTGCCGCCTGAAGTTCGACCTCCACTATCCCGCCATCGACCGCGATGGATGTGCTCGAATCACGCCGTCGCCGACCTCGATGGTTGAGCTCCTCCTATCTCCCGCCGCAGACCGAGGATTGACCTCCTATGACGCCACCACCGCCCACCGACCGAGGATTAACCTCTTCTCCGGTAGCCGCTTCCTAGGCCGCCGCCGCCATCTCTATACGCAAAGCGGCTATTTTTTTTACGGATATTCGCGGAGCGGCTGTTTACACGGTATCTCACCGTAACTCAATTATGTGGACAGGGTAGTACATCACATATGGTTATGTGACAGCAACCGTGTCTAACCTACATTGTCTTCTCACACGGTTTGGTGCGGAAATCGTGTGTGAGGTTTTAATACCCAACACAAACGACATGTACAAACAATGTGTCGTATACAACATATATATAGTGCCATTAGTAGTTCCTGACTTTTAGCTTATCTCCACAGTTTCCCCATTTCCCCCAAATCCCTACATATATAGCCTCCAAATTCCCTCGCGTGGTGCCTGACATTGGGGGAATGCGGACGAGCGGTGCTGATGGTTTCGGTGCGGCTGCTCCTGCTCGTATCGCCGCCAAGCACTTGCCTAAGGTCATCAGAAGGCAGGTGTACTACGGATCCGAATCGTCCTGTCAGGTTCCAATCTATCCCGATCTTTGTTAGCATGTCCAAAGTATAGATCCTTGCTGAATCCGTCCTGAATGACCTCCCGCCCCAGGAAAGCGATCTGCCACCGGATCCGCAACTTGACTCCAGACTCCCGCAACACGAGTTCGAATCCGAGTTTTGCGCCACCAAGAAGTACCAAAAGCTAAGTTGTGTGCACGGGCACACTCCCGCTCGATGTGTATGCATGGAGGGATTCTACATTGGCAGGTCGTTTCTCAGTTGCCCCTTAGAGGTTAGTGCTAATTAAGTTCATCATTTTATTTCAGTTAATGCCACCGCTCATCCAGAATACTATTAAACATTGGCAGGGATATGAGGCTTGTGCCTTTGTTAACTGGCTGCAGGAAGAATGGCATGGCAGGGCTCGGAGTGTTATCACCAAGCTCGCAAAACATAACATAAAGCTGAAGAAGAAACTGGCTGATCTGGAATGTACAATTAGTACGATGAAGCAAGAAAGAATCAATCATAGGCAATAGATGAAAGCAAGAGACAAGAAGGAACTAGCATATGTAGTTGTGGTTGTCGCATTAGCCATGTTCTATGCGCGGTTTGCAATGATGATTACGGGTTTTGTTTGACAGTATTGCTAAAGCACATCTAGATGTGCTCTAAGTAATGCACATCAAGGTCCTATGCCATTGGTGTTATGCGAAGATTAGTGCAGATATTTTTTGTTGACTTTTTTCTTTTCCTTTCTAGTTTGATTATTACTGGCTTTATCAATAAGAAGAACTAAATGTATTGATTGCCAACTGTCCTACTCCGTTCCTACCAGTAACGGTGCATAATCCCAAAACTCTCCTTGTTTTTGTCCTGAAAAAGGAAACCAGGCAAATAGCCAATTGGAGTCTTGCACAACCCCGGGAATTTGGAGCGACTGGGTACAAATAATTGCGGTTGATTATATCAGCGGTTAGAGATAATACGTCAACCCCCGCTTCAATCCCCGCTTCAATTGGTAGTTCCTCTTCTCTGCATACCCCGCTTAAGTGTCCACCATCTTCATCGTCCCCGGCAGGCCGCGCTACACACTGGTACACACTCTGCAGCCATGTCGAGCGATAGCGAGGATGACAGTTCGGCCAGCAGTCTGGCGCCCGATGATAGGTCAACATCGGAATCATCCCGCTCGTCTTCCATGAGTTCGGCATCGAGCCCAGACCTCGATTATATTCGGTTCATGGAAGGGACGCCGCCTCCGGAGTCGTCAGACGTCAACAAGATAGACGAAGAGTCGTTGGAGGACGAAGAAGAGGACGACGATGATGATGAGGAAGAATGGTCAAACGAGGAGGAGGACGACAACGACAGCAACGAAAATGACGACGACGGCGGCCACAAAAAGCCAACGGTCAGCAGCAAGAAGTGTCCTCGCCAACACGATGTCGCGGGGCCATCCAACAAGAACAACAACAATAAGAAGGACTAAATTAAGCAGACTGTATATATCTATGTTTATCCTGTCAATCTCATCGCACATGGTTAGTAATATGTATTCGACAGAGATCTTCTACATTATCGCAACAGGTTGGTTTGTTGAACTGTGTGCCCTGACGAGCACACAATTCACAAAAAAAGACTGTATGGGGTGTCTATAATGATCGCACGCAATTCTGATTACTGACCTGTTTGCTGGGTATCACACACATCTTGTTACGCCGAATCGTTTGTGTTCACCTCACTCATCGCAAACGGTTCATCAGAGTGAACTGTATGTCGTATATCGCACACACCCTTATCTGGCTGCCCATTTCTGTTGTTCTGTCTCATTGCAAACAATTCGTACAGATCAACCGTATGCCCCTCATCTCACACGCAACTATAATCTGAACCGTGTTTGATGTATCATTCATCACAAACATTTTGCATCATTTCTGATGGTTTTCATACGACACCGTTTGCGATTACTGTGTCACACACGGTTTCTCGAAGGGTCTCTGATCGTAGTGTCGCTTTAGCAGCATCCTGCAGTAGTGATGATGAACTATAATATGGAAGGGATGGATAAGACGATTCCCGAGCTCTTCCCGATGCTAAAGTCTTTGGAGGTAGAGATCAAGAAGGAGCATCAAGTGTTGGTGGTTAACAAGACAACTAGTTTCAAGAAAAAGGGCAAAGGGAAGAAGGGGAACTTCAAGAAGAACGGCAAGCAAGTTGCTGCTCCTGGGAAGAAGCCCAAGTGACCTAAGCCTGAGACTGAGTGCTTCTATTGCAAAGGGACTGGTCACTGGAAGTGAAACTGCCCCAAGTATTTGGCGGATAAGAAGGATGGCAAAGTGAAAGGTATATTTGATTACATGTTGTTGATGTGTACCTTACTAATGCTCGTAGTAGTGCCTGGGTATTTCATACTGGTTCTATTGCTCATATTTGGAACTCAAAACAGGGGCTACAGATTAAGCGAATACTGGCTAAGGACGAGGTGACGATGCGCGTGGGAAATGGTTCCAAAGTCGATGTGCTCGCCGTCGGCACGCTACCTCTACATCTACCGTTGAGATTAGTTTTAGACCTGAATAATTGTTATTTGGTGGCAGCGTTGAGCATGGACACTATATTTAGATCTTGTTTGATGCGAGACGGTTATTCATTTAAATCAAAGAATAATGGTTGTTCTATATATATGAGTAATATCTTTTATGGTCATGCTCCCTTGATGAAGTGGTCTATTTTTGTTGAATCTCGATTGTAGTGATACACATATTCGTAATACTGAAGCCAAAGGTTAGTAATGATAGTGCAACTTATTTGTGGCACTGCCGTTTAGGTCATATTGGTGTAAAGCGCGTGAAGAAACTCCATGCTAATGGGCTTTTGGAATCACTTGATTATGAACCACTTTATGTTTGAGAAACATGCCTCATGGGCAAGATGACTTAGACTCCGTTCTCCGAGACAATGGAATGAGCAACTAACTTGTTGGAAATAATATGTACTGATGTATGCGGTCCAATGAGTTTTGAGGCTCGCGGCGGGTATCGTTATTTTCTGACCTTCACAGATGATTTGAGCATATATGGGTATATCTACTTAATGAAACATTTGAAAAGTTCAAAGAATTCCAGAGTGAAGTGCAAAAGCATCGTAACAAGAAAATTAAATTTCTACGATCTGATCGTGGAGGTGAATATTCGAGTTATGAGTTTGGTCTTCATTCGAAACTGTGTGGAGTAGTTTCACAACTCACGCCACCTGGACCACCACAGCGTAATGGTGTGTCCGAACGTCGTAACTGTACTTTATTAGATATGGTGCGATCTATGATGTCTCTTACCGATATACCGCTATCGTTTTGGGGTTACGCTTTAGAGATGGCTGCATTCACATTAAATAGAGCACTTTATAAATCCGTTGAGACGACACCATATGAACTGTGGTTTGGCAAGAAACCTAAGTTGTCGTTTCTTAAAGTTTGGGGCTGCGATGCTTATATGAAAAAAATTCAACCTGATAAGCTCGAACCCAAATCGGAGAAATGGGTCTTCATAGGATATCCAAAGGAGACTGTTGGGTACACCTTCTATCACAGATCCGAAGGCAAGATATTCGTTGCTAAGAATGGATCCTTTCTAGAGAAGGAGTTTCTCTCAAAAGAAGTGAGTGGGAAGAAAGTAGATCTTGATGAGGTAATTGTACCTTCTCCCGAATTGGAAAGTTGTTTATCACAGAAATCAGTCCCAGTGATTCCTACACCAATTAATGAGGAAGCTAATGATGATGATCATGAAACTTCAGATCAAGTTACTACCAAACCTCGTAGGTTAACCAGAGTACATTCCTCACCAGAGTGGTACGGTAATCCTATTCTGGAAGTCATGTTACTAGACCATGACGAACCTACGAACTATGAGCAAGCGATGATGAGCCCAGATTCCATGAAATGGCTTGAGGCCATGAAAACTGAGATGGGATCCATGTATGAGAACAAAGTGTGGACTTTGGTTGACTTGACCGATGATCGGCAAGCCATAGAGAATAAATGGATCTTCAAGAAGAAGACTGACGCTAACGGTAATGTTACTGTCTACAAAGCTCGACTTGTTGCGAAAGGTTTTCGACAAGTTCAAGGAGTTGACTACGATGAGACCTTCTCACTAGTAGCGATGCTTAAGTCTATCCGAATCATGTTAGCAATTGCCGCATTTTATGATTATGAAATTTGGCAAATGGATGTCAAAACCGCATTCCTTAATGGATATCTTAAAGAAGAGTTGTATATGATGTAACCAGAAGGTTTTGTCGATCCCAAAGGTAATAACAAAGTGTGCAAGCTCGAGTGATCCATTTATGGGCTGGTGCAAGCCTCTCGGAGTTGGAATATATGCTATTGGTTATTGACCGGAGATGTGTCTCGGTCATGTCTACATAGTTCTCGAACCCGTAGGGTCCGCACGCTTAACGTTCGATGATGATTTGTATTATGAGTTATGTGTTTTGGTGGCCGAAGTTTGTTCGGAGTCCCAGATGAGATCACATAAATCCCGAGGAGTCTCGAAATGGTCGAGAGGTAAAGATTGATATATTGGACGAAGGTATTCGGACACAGGAATGGTTTCGAAGAGGTTCAGATATCTTTTGGGGTACCGAGGGGTTACCGGAACCCCCCCGGGGAAGTATTGGGCCTTCATGGGACTTAGTGGAAAGGAGAGGAGGGCCGCAAGGGGTGGCCCCGCCCCCCCCCTCATGGCAAGTCCAAATTGGACAAGGGAGGGGGCGGCGCCCCCCTCTTTCTTTCTCTCTCTCCTCCTCCTTCCCTCTCTCCCCCTCTTGGAAAAGGAAGGGGAGTCCAACTTGGATTGGGAATCCTAGTTGGACTCCCCCTTGGCGCGCCCCCTCCTAGGCCAGACGCCTCCTCCCCTCCTCCTTTATATACGGGGGTGGGGGCACCACAGAGCACAATAGTTGTTTCTTAGCCGTGTTCGGCGCCCCCTCCACAGTTTACGACCTCGGTCATATTGTCATAGTGCTTAGGTGAAGCCCTCCACGGATCACTTCACCAACACCGTCGCCACGCCATCATGCTGACAGAACTCTCCCTCGGCCCTCTACTGGATCAAGAGCTCGAGGGACGTCATCATGCTGAACATGCACTGAACACGGAGGTGCCTTACGTTCGGTACTTGGAGCGGTTGGATCATGAAGACATTCGACTACATCAACCGCGTTTACTAACGCTTCCGCTTTCGGTCTACGAGGGTACATGGACACACTCTCCTACTCGTTGCTATGCTTCTCCAAGATATATCTTGAGTGATCGTAGGAATTGTTTTGAACTACTACGTTCCCCAACACTCCCATGTATGTACCCGGGAGACATCCACTCAAAAACAGTTTCCCCTTGCGCCTTACCCACCGCACTGTCTCATGCTCCGAAGGGGCGGCGCTCATCTCCCCAAGCTGCATCAAAGGCATCCTCTAAGAAGGAGACCCCCACGCAGGGCGAGTCTTTGAAAAGAAAGGCAACCGGTGATACAACCGGGCCCCACCTCCATCAAAGAGGTATAATTTTTAACATGCACTCGGTTCGATAGACCGAATATAATTGTGATGTTCTACGATGTGCCATATTTCAGGAGGAGCATACATCGTACTGCATCCGGGGACCTTACCGGCCATGCACTAATAAATCCGGCCCCGGACCCTGCCGCAAGGACTAGGGTTGATACGGGCGCAACGCCGGATTGTCATCTCCAAGAGGATTCAGATAATGTATCTGTCACCAATTCCGAAGTGGAGAGAGTGATGAATCATCGGCAGTGGAAAGAGGCCATGTGCAACCAAAGTTTTACCGAGGAGGCTTTAAACGCCCTCAGCTCTGGGGATGCATACATCCAAGCTGCTCGGGATGGACTTGCCGGAGCCACTCACCTGCTTTCAAAGGATATGCGGGTAAGAACCTTGCATAGATTCAATAATCATGTGCCAGTAGCCCCCGACACTTGAAGAAGTTGGCCCAACTAATTTAAGGGTCGTTATATCATCAGGCACTGAAGGAGAAAAATAACACATTGTCCAAGGAGCTTGAAGAATGTCGGACCAAGCTAACTGTTGTCATCGCCGAACTGGAAAATTTGAAGAAATCCAAGAAGGCATCTGATGGTAGGCACAACAGTGTCTGGAAAATATGATATTGCGCCAACAATGATTTCTAAATATGCAAGAAAAATTGTTTATAGTGGCAGGATCGACAGATCAGTTGGAGAAGAGGATAAGGGCTTCTCAGGCGAACAAACAACATGCCGAAGGGCAAGAAGCCTCTAGTCCACGTATATTGACACATACCATTGATGAGAAGAACAAACTAAAGGATATAAACATCAAGCAAGCCGAAGAGTTAAAGGACGTACGAGCCCAACTGTCGGATGCCTTGAAGGAGAACAGAAAGCTAAAAGGCGGCATATTTAGTATGTCGTTTAACCTGTCTTTCATACGGTCCCCTGATGGAAAGTTTTACGAAATTGTCCCTGTAGGTTTGTTAACTGGGCGGTCCGAGGGAGAAGTGTCTGGATTTCAAGGCGACTTGCTGCAAGAGCAATCCAAAGTGCACGAGCGAGCTCGGAAAGACATGAGGAACATGGCAAAGGCTTTGTGTCCATCCGATTCTCCTCCAGAAATTATGGAGGAGCTCGTGAATTTATTCAAGGGAGCTTGTTGCCACTTTCAACTATGGAAGGCATCAACATGTCGAGAAGGTGCATGAGAAGCCTGGGCCATGGTGATAATGCGGTATACCAGACTTGATATGAATCGTATGGCCCGGTTCGAACATCGGGGACCAGACGGACAAGAAATTCCTGTTTGCTTGGTGTATGACCAAGTAAAGATAGCCGCCAAATTTTGACAACAGGACTGTAAACTAGATAGCCTTATAGATGCTATAGATGAAGAGCAGGCGTTTGATTCCATGTAATAATACACTTTATCATCAAACTTATCTAAGACCTATAAGGGTTGGAGTGTTTTCGAATACTATACCTTTGGTAAACACCAAGTATGTTCAGAAACCAGGCAATCCGGTCATAGTTGCTTGAACAGACAAGCTGTATTCCTGGAGTTATGTTATACTATTACTTTTTAATTTCCTGGGTCAGCATGCTTATTTGTGCACGCATAAGCTTTGTTTCAAAAAAAAGCACAGGAAACTTTGTCCTTTGGGAGTTTATATTGCAACGAAGGCAGTGCGTCGTCTGTCTGCCGACCAATAATGAAGGGAACTTCCCATTTAGGTTTGAGCTTGTCCTTTTTCTTCTCTGGGAGGCATAAAACGAGCTCCCCAACATTATAAGTCTTTGCCCGCACTTCTCTGCTTTAGTATCTCCGAGCCTGTTGTTGATAGAAAGCGGAACAGGCTTTTGCAACATTGTTCTCCTCCTCCAGACCGTCTAGATTGTCCTGCCGATTGAGCTCGGCATCCCTCTCTTCATACATGCGCACTCGAGGTGATTCATGAATAATGTCGCAGGGCAAGACAGCCTCTGCACCGTATACCATAAAGAAGGGTGTTTATCCGGTCATGCGATTGGGCGTGGTCTGCAACCCCCAAAGTATGAAATCGAGTTCCTCAACCCAGTGGTTATCGGATTCCCGTAGGGACCGCACTAGTCTGGGTTTGATGCCGCTCATTATCAGGCAATTGGCCTGTTCGACCTGACCGTTTGTTTGAGGGTGATATACAGATGCCTAATCGAGCTTAATGCCCAGGTTAGCATGCCAATTTTTCACCTCATCGACCGTGAAGTTAGAGCCGTTATCAGTAATAATGTTGTGCGGGCCACCATAATGGTGTACAACATCGGTTAAAAAGTCAATCACCGGTCCGGCTTTAGCCGTTTTTACTGGTTTGGCTTCTATCCACTTAGTGAATTATCCACCATAACCAGCCAATATTTCTTCTTATGGCTTCCCCCTTTAATGGGTTCGACCATGTGTAGCCCCCATACCGTGAAAGGCCAAGTAATGGGGATTGTTCGTAGGGCAGTGGGTGGCATATGTGTTTGATTGGCAAAAAGCTGGCATCCGACACTGCGCTGTACGAGGTCCTGTGCATCTGCTTGGGCTGTGGGACAAAAGAAACCTGTACGGAAGGCCTTAATTACAAGGTGCCGAGCTGCGGCGTGATGGCTGCCAAGACCAGCATGCAATTCAGCCAAGGGCTACCGTCCCTCCTTTTCGGAGATACATCTTTGAAGGACTCCGGTAGTACTTTTCTTGTAGAGTTCTCCTTCATGAACTTTGTAGGCTTTCGAGCATCGAACGATACGACGGGCCTCATTATGGTCATTAGGGAGCTCCCGCCTACTAAGGTAGGCCAGGAAAGGTTCGGTCCATGGAGAGATTACAACCATGATTTCATGGGCGGAAGGTGTCATTTCGGTGCTCGAGCCCCCGACGATATCAGCATTGTGTTCGACATCTGGGGGTATGATCGGCTCCGGACTAGTGTTGCCGCTCTCGTCCTGCCATACCACGGATGACTTGAAAAGCGTTTCCACAAACGTGTTAGGTGGGACGGGGTAGCGTTTAGCACCCATTCGAGCAAGGATGTCCGCTTCTTGATTACTGTCTCGAGCCACGTGATGGAACTCAAGCCCTCAAACCGAGGTGATATTTGGAGTACAACGTTGTGATAAGCCGCCATCTTTGTATCTTTTGCATCGAATTCTCCATTTATTTGGGATATTGCAAGGTTTGAATCCCCGCGCACCTCGAGGCGTTGTATGCCCATAGAAACTGCCATCCGGAGACCATGCAGTAGTGCCTCATATTCGGCTGTGTTGTTGGAGTCCGTATACATGATTTGTAATACATAACGGAATGTGTCCCCTGTAGGGATGTTAGGATGACACCAGTCCCCAATCCGGCTAACATTTTAGAGCCGTCAAAGTACATCACCCAGTTGGAGTACGGCTTCTGTCCATTCGGCGACAAAATCGGCCTACACCTGAGATTTAATAGCTCGGCGTGGCTTGTATGTTATTTCAAATGGTAGGAGCTCGATGGCCCATTTGGCAATGCGTCTGGTGGCGTCCCGATTGTTTATGATGTCGTTGAGTGGTACTTCGGAAGCCACCGTGATCGAGCACTCTTGAAAGTAGTGTCACAGCTTCCGGGATACGATAAAGACCGCATATGCTCTCTTTTGATAGTGTGGGTATCGGGATTGGCATGGTGTAAGGACCGCCGATACATAGTATACTGGTTTTTAGAGTGGGAATTTGTGTCCCTCTTCCTCTCGTTCGATAACGAGCACCAAGTGGAGTACAACTACTTTGACCCAAGAATTGCAACGAGCACCAAGTGGAATACAATGAGTGTCCCCCTTCCAATTCTATATTAACAAAGCCTGCGATACATCAAGATCATCACATCTCATGAACACGAGAGAGAGAGAGAGAGACTAAACACATAGCTACTGGTACAAACCCTCAGCCCCGGGGGTGGACTACTCCCTTCTCATCGTGGTGGCCGCCGGGATGATGAATATGGCCACCAGAGATGATTCCCCCTCCGGCAGGGTGCCTGTCGGTGTCAAAACCGGCCGATCTCGGGTAGGGGGTCCCGAACTATGTGTCTGAGGATTGAAGGTAACAGGAGACGGGGGACACGATGTTTACCCAGGTTCGGGCCCTCTTAATGGAGGTGATACCATACTTCCTACTTGATTGACTTTGATGAGTATAGGGGTTACAAGAGTTGATCTACCTCGAGATCGTAATGGCTAAACCCTAGATGTCTAGTCTATATGAATTTCTGATAGCCTCTATGGACTAAACCCTCCGATTTATATCACTAGTAGAAAACAGGGCTTTGGTTCGGCCAGAAAAGAGCATTAATCCCGGTTGCATTACGAACTGGGACTAATGTGAGCATTAGTCCCGGTTCAAGCGGCTAGGGCGCCGTGCAGGCATTAGTCCCGGTTCAAATGGGACCTTTGGTCCCGGTTGGAGCCACGAACCAGGACTAAAGGTTGCGATGCCCATTAGTCCTAGTTGGTGGCTCCAACCGGGACTAAAGGTTGCCACCAACCGGGACTAAAGAGGTTGAGGCATTAGTCCCGGTTCATGGCTCCATCCGAGACTAAAGGTCTAACCTTTAGTCCCAGTTGGTGCCATGAACCAGGACTAATGGTGCAATTTTCAAATTCTACCGCCCCTGTGTATCGCCATTTCAGTTTTGAAAAAAAAACAAAAGAAAATGATAAAAACTTAAAAAATTAAAATTCTTCAAGATGTAGTTATGTTACTACATCTACTAGTTAGGAAAATTAAAAAACATAAATTTGGACATGTTTTGCAAAAAAGTGTTATGAAAAAGTAAAAAGGCTATAACTTTTGCATGCGATGTCAAAAAAAAGGTATAATATATCAAAATATTCAGCACGAAAATCCGCATCCGACACGTAGGCTTGTTTGCAAAATTTTAGAATCCTCAAATTCTAAAAGGAAAAAAACTTATGCTCAAATTTTAGTTTTATTTGAAGTTTTGTTAAATCTGGTCGAACTATGGTCAAACTACTTATTCAAGAAGTATTAGTGGTACTAAATAATTATTCAAGAATATTAGTGTTACTAAATAATTATTTCAGTTTTTTTGAATTTTGGTCAAATATGGTCAAACTATGGTTATGGTCAAACTATGGTCAAACTACTTATTCAAGAAATATTAGTGTTACTAAATAATTATTGTTTTTTAGAATAATAGTTTCAAACTCAAACAGTGAAACGTGTGACTTCATGCTCAAACTAAACTCCTGGGGGTTAATAGGATTGACATCTTACTATTGTCAGGAAAACAAGAAGTGCAGACTTGGAAACGAGGGGGAATAGAACCCGGAAGTTAAGCATGCTCAAGCTGGAGTAGTGAGAGGACGCGTGACCGGCCGGGAAGTTATATGATTTGGAATGGTGAGGGGTGATTAGAGATTAGAGGTTAAATTGTAAAATAATTGAAAATTTTAAAATCGAAAAAAATATAAAAAAATTCAATTTTTTTTGAAAAAATTCCTTTAGTCCCGGTTGGTGTTACCAACCGGGACCAAAGGTGGAGCTCCAGGCAGCGGCCACGTGGATGGCCTTTAGTCCCGGTTCGTATAAGAACCGGGACTAAAGGGGGGGCCTTTAGTACCGACCCTTTAGTCCCGGTTCCAGAACCGGGACTAAAGGCCCTTATGTACAGGGACAAATGGCCCTTTCTCTACTAGTGTATAAAGACTAAAGTGGGTTAGGGTTGTAAAAAGTCGGTTTACAGGGGAAGGAAACTATGCATCCGGTCGCCAATCTTGCTATCCACGCAAAGGAGAGTCCCATCTGGACACAGGAAAAGATCTTCTACCTTGTATCTTCACGGCCCATCAGTCTGGCCCATGTCACATAGTCTGGACGCCTGAGGACCCCTTAATCCAGGACTCCCTCAGTACTGGAACGGGGTCTAGATTGGTTTTAGGTGCCTACAGAGACTCGTGGCGGCAGAACTTCTGATCTAGGGTAACCCCCAGGGTTTTTGGAACATTTGGAAATTTATAGGGCAAAGAGGGGGTGCGGGAGGCCACCAAGGTGGGCACAACCCACCTGGGCGCGCCTGGGGTGGTTTGTGCCCCCACCAGGGCACCACCCAGGTGCTTCTCTGGCCCACCCTGGGTGTTCTGGTCCATTAAAAATCTCCAAAAAAATTCGCGGTGTTTCGACCCCATTTGATATTGATTTCCTGCAATGTATAAAATGAGCAAAAAACAGCAACTGGCACTGGGCACTTGATCAATAGGTTAGTCTCAAAAAATGATATAAAGTTGCTATGAAATGATTGTAAAACATCCAAGAATGATAATATAACAGCATGAATACTTCATAAATTATAGATATGTTGGAGATGTATCAATAAACTCAAGCAATATGATGTAAACCCCATCTTTTTATCCTCGATGGCAACAATTCAGTACGTGTCTCACTACCCCTAGTTTTTCATTGGGTGAAATCACTCAACATTGTACCCAATGCTAAGCACCTCTCCCATTGCAAGAAAAGCCAATCTAGTTGGCTGAACCAAACTGATAATTCGAGGAGAAATACAAAGATACCAAATAATGCATATAAGAATTCAGAGAAGTTTCAAATAATACTCATAGATAAGATAATCATAAATCCGCAATTCATCGGATCTCGGCAAACACACCGCAAAAGAAGATTACATCGGATAGATCTCCAAGAACATCGCGGAGAACATGTTATTGAGAATCAAAGATATCGAAGAAGCCATCTAGCTACTAGCTATGGACCACGCTTCATCGGAAGGGCAATAGAATTGATGTACATGGCCTCCGTGATCGAATCCCCCTCCGGCAGGATGCCAGAAAGGCCCCAAGATGGGATCTCACGGGAAGAGAAGGTTGCGGCAGTGGAGAAATGTTTTCGTGGATGCTTCTGGTGGTTTGGGAATATATGTGAATATATAGGAGGAAGATCTAGGTCAGGGGAGTCATGAGGTGCCCACAAGGTAGGGGGTGCCCTCCCCTAGGGTGTGCCCTCGACCCTTGTCGCCGCCTCGTGGCTCTTCTAAGTTTCACTCCAAGTCCCCTGGGTGTGTTCTGGTCCTAGAAAAATCCACGTGAATTTTTACTCCGTTTGGACTCCATTTAGTGTTCCTTTTCTGCGAAGCTCAAAAACAAGGCAAAAACAGAAACTGACACTGGGCTCTAGGTTAATTAGTTAGTCCCAAAAATAATATAAAATAGTGTAATAATGCATATAAAACATCCAAAACATATAATATAATAGCATGGAACAATCAAAAATTATACATACGTTGGAGACGTATCAAGCATCCCCAATCTTAATTCCTGCTCGTCCTCGAGTAGGTAAATGATAAAAACAGAATTTTTGACGTGGAATGCTACCTAACATATTTATCCATGTAATTTTCTTTATTGTGGCATGAATGTTCAGATCCATAAGATTCAAAACAAAAGTTCAATATTGACATAAAAATGATAATACATCAATCATACTAACAAAGCAATCATGTCTTCTCAAAATAACATGGCCAAAGAAAGCTATCCCTACAAAATCATATAGTACTATAGGGATATCCCTGTTTGCACAAAAAGCTACAGAGGAAACAGTCAGAATCTCAAACAACTAATGGAAAAAACATTTGGCTAAACTTGTCATGGCTTATAACGGTGGCATGGCTTCATATTACCAGGGGCATTAGATTAAGAACAACTATATATTTGGTATAAGGGCATGGGACAGTGGGTGCACCAGCAATCCAGTAGAATGTACCTAAACCAGGGCGTAAAGTGGTGATTTAGAGTTTGTTGCCCTGAGAAATAAAATCCAAGAAACATATTTGGGTTGGTCCCATTTTTTTCACTCTAGGCACCTACTCCTATGTGTGGATAGAAAATCTAGTCCTGGTCATACCACTGTGTACAGTGTTTCCCCTATATTTCCCTTTTCGACCAAGAGACCAGTTGGATAACGAGTCTGTACTACCTTCACCACCTTTCCTTCCTGTTTGTACCAAGTCCGATGTACATACTAAATTGCCCCCCCTTTATTTCTTGTTTGAACCAAGTACAAGATTCGACTCCATGAAGTAGCTTTACCTCTAACAATAGAAAAAATAGGTGACGTTGGACCATCCGATCAAGAGGGGCTGAGAGGTAGAAAATGATGCACATGCAGCGACGTAGCAAGCTGGGGAAGTAGAGCTAGGCCGGTTTTGAAGGAAGATATACCTGAAGGTCGTCGGGATGTAGGGCGGCGGGAGGCAGGATCCGCCCACACTAGGGCAACGATGAAGGAATCGGAGGAACTCCTGCGCCGACACTCAGCCAGAGATAATGGTGTGGCTGGAAGTTGGTCTCCTCCCTCGCTATCGACGACAGCCTAAACACTGCCCCTCCTCCCCTTCACCGACGGAGGGGGATACGTCCGGATCTGTAACCAGCGGTGAGGATAGAAAGAAAGTGTTACCACCGCTATCTTGTTTAGATCTAGAGAGGATGATAGTGTGTGAATAGTATATATATATATACAGAGAGAGAGAGCGAGAGAGAGAGAGTGGCACCATTCTAATCCCAGATCAAAATAACTATTTGGATCACAACCCTCTATATAGGGTCCGAAGAGGTGTTCCCGAACTCCCGAAGCCAAGGAGGAAAAAAAGGAAACCCACCCAGTCCCGCAACTCCCACGCCGCCCCCTCCCCTTCCCCGGAACCAGCCAATGCGCCGCCGCCGGTCCTAAATCCGGCCGCCGTGCCGATCCCTCCGCGGGATCCGGCCGCCGCGACACCACCGCCCCCGGATCCGGCCACCGGACCGCCTCCTTCCCCTGGATCCGCCCGGGACTGATCCCACCGCCGCCTGTCTCCACCAAGCACCAGCGTGCGACCCCGACGCCGCCTCCCGCCATGAAGCGCCGGCGCGCGACCCCATCACCTACCTCTGGTACGCCGCAGCGCCTCCGTGGGACCTAGGCTGCCCCCGACATCGCTCAGCTCCTCCTCGGTGCTCAGCCTTGGGTTCATGGAGTTGGTCTCTTCGAGATGGATGACCCTGTGGTCAGAGGTTCCTTTACTATGCATCCGCAGTTTCCTTTGGGTTTGGATGAGGATGGAGGAGAGTTCTTTGTCAGATTTATTCCGCATGACCGTGGTGAGGGGTTTTGAGCGCTGCATGGATATCGTACTGGCTGGCTCATGTTCATTGGCATCCCCCTGGATTATCGAAACACACAGGGCCTTGCTGATGTTGTCGGTACTTTCGGTCAGTTCCACTATTGGAATCACACCGACAGCCGACGCGCTCGCTCTCTGGTCAGAGCTTCTTTTCCTGACAATGCTCTGGTTCCTCGCGATGTGGTGTTCAGAGAGTTTGCTATTTGGGGAGGAACAATTGTGTCTTGGACTTCTGCCTGCTACATTCTTGATGCTGAGTTTGCTGAGGCCATGATTGGAGCGGATGAAGACCCGATGCCTCTCGATGGTAATCCTCATCCTCTTCCTGGTGAAATTCAACCGCAGCCGTTCTGGGCTATGCCGCCCTACCCATCTTTGGGGTGGAATGTTGTCCCGCCAAATAATCAGCAAGTGCAGCAAGGTTTCAATGGTTGGGAACCAAATGCGCAACACGATGAGGGATGGGGACCCTGGGAGGAACATGATCAGAATCAGCCTATCAATGATGTTCAGGTTGACGCGCAGATTGAGGAAGAGGTTGAACAGAATTCTGTTGTCATGGATGCGCCATCTTTTGGTTCTTCTGGCTCGGTTGCGCAGTTGGAGCAGCAGGGTCTGAATTTGGAGGTTCAGCAACCTTTGCACCAGCCTGTGGTAGACCCAATCCAGCTGGGTATTGTACGGGTGGTCTATGGGCCAGTTCTGCCACCTCAGATGATTTGGGAACGCACTTTCCACATGATGTTGCCTGAGACCGTTTCAGCAAGGATCCCCTGTTCTCCTCCTGTGTCTGTGCTCCCACCGTTTGTTCTGCCTACGCGCTTTTGGCCATGGGTGATCGAATTGGACTTTATCACAAAGATGGCATCTGCTGGTTTCTTCTCATCTGCTCTCTGTGGTCCCAGGAAGAGATCTTCAGTTATTATTGACCCTCTCTAGTCGCAGTTGCTCCCCACGTCTGAAAATGAACAGCTTTGCCAAGAGGTGCAGCCTGTTGACCCACAGCTCAGTCAGGCAGATCACTGTGTTGATTTTCGCTGCCAGGCTCAAACCCCTCCTGTCCTTGGTAAACGCACGTCTAGAAGATCTCGCAAGACTGTTCAACTTTGTCGCTGCAGAGCCGGATTTCTCTACCCGTTGGATCACTCGAAGCTGCGCCAAGGCGACAGGATACAAGCCCACCTCTGCTATCCCGATGAAATCTTCAAGTCTTCGTCGACCTCGCGCCAAGAAGCCACGCCTCCCCACGCCGGCTACTGGAGACGATGATGTTGCGCTTCCACCACCTACGCCTATCTCTTTTCTCCAGGAGCTTGGTGCGGCGTTGCAAATTGACCCTGAAGATCTTACAGTGGCAAAGCTTATGGCTGGCCCTGAGTCTGATGCTTCCAGCAAGTCTTCCGATGACAACTGATCTTCAGTGTTTAGGACGCGGGAGGGTCCGGGGCCCCCTTTTATTTTGGGATGTTTTTATCTTTGCTACAGTGTCTTGGTCCTACCCGTGGATTGTCTGAACTATGTCCCGCTCTGCTACTCGTACTGTTATGCGGTTATGAGTTTTCTTTGCTTTTATTCCTGTGTTCATGGATAGTACGTCTTATCGTAATTGGCGAGTTCTGTGTTGGAATGTGCGAGGGCTGAACTCTGAGGACAGACAAAAGGATGTTAGAGCTAAGATTGAGCAGAGTAAATGCTCTATCATCTGCCTGCAGGAAACTAAGTTTGAACATTTTGATCTGTGATCGATCCGCGCATTTTGTCCTCGTAGGTTAGATCATTTTGCTTTCTCCCCCTCAGTGGGAGCGTCTGGTAGTATTTTGGTTATTTGGAATTCAGCAGTTTTGAGTGGCACTCTGGTGGAGGTGCAACGCTATGGTCTGGTTATCTCGTTTAAATCGGTGCAAAATTCTGAATCATGGACGTTGGTGTCTGTATATGGCCCTTGCCAAGGGCCTCTAAAAGATGAGTTTGTTCATTGGTTCTACAATCTTGCTATTCCACAAGATCAAAACTGGCTCCTTCTAGGTGACTTCAATTTCATCCGATCTTTGGATAATAGGAATAGACCAGGGGGCGATGTCCATGACATTTTTGTGTTTAATGAGATCATTGGTCACCTTGGTTTGCTTGAGTTGCCTCTAAAAGGCAGAGCTTACACCTGGTCTAATATGCAGGAGCAGCCCCTCATGGAGCAATTGGACTGTTTTTTACTACTATTGACTGGATATCTGTCTATCCAAACACAGTAGTGCTACCTTTGGCAAAAACATCCTCTGATCATGTGCCATGTGTTGTGTCAACTGATACCACCTTCCCCAAGTCCAAAGTTTTCCGTTTTGAAATTATTGGGTTGAAATGCCTGGTTTCTTGGACTGTGTGAGGAGTTCCTGGGAGGCGCCTGTTGCTGTTGGCTTATCTGGACCTGCAACACTCTCTATGAAATTCAAGAGGTTGAGATTTGCACTTAAGAGGTGGAGCACTAATGTCTCCTCCTTAAAGAAGTTGGCATCCAAATGCTCAGAGGTAGTGCTCTACTTTGACACTCTCGAGGAAATTAGACCTCTGACCAGGCCTGAATTTAACTTCAGAAAAATTGTTAAGCTTCAGTATGAACGCCTTCTGAAACTGCATCACATATATTGGAAGCAGAGGTGCACCATTAGATATATCTTGGTGGGGGATGAGAATTCTAAGTTCTTTCATGCTATGACCTCGGAGATGCTACGACGCAACTCAATCTCTTCACTCTAGAGAGAGGATGGTTCATCAGTGAGCGAGCACGACCAAATGGCTGGTATTTTATGGAACTCCTTCAAGTCTCGAATGGGTCATGCTCAAGGTATATCCATGGGTTTTGATCTTACTTCTCTTATTCAACCAGTCCAGGGGCTTGAGGATTTGGATGATCCCTTTTCTGATGAGGAGATATCTGCTGTGTTAAACGATCTGCCTACCGATCGGGCACCTGGACCTGACAGTTTTAATGGCATGTTTGTCAAAAGATGTTGGACTATTATTGAGCAGGATTTCAAACAGTTAGTCAAGGAATTTTATGAAGGAAAGATCAGCTTACAGAATATTAATTCCTCCTTCATTACTCTAATTCCTAAAATTTTGGCACCTCTGGGCCCAAATGATTTTTGGCCGATTTCTTTAACTAACAGTTGTCTCAAGTTCTTAACAAAGCTGCTGGCTAATAGATTACAAAAGGTAATTCTCAGGTGCAGTCACAAAAACCAGTTTGGATTTCTTAAGCATCGCTCAATTCAGGATTGTTTGGCCTGGGCTTTTCAGTATATCCATCAGTGCAAGCAATCAAAGAAGCCTATCATTATCTTAAAACTGGAATTTGCTTAGGCCTTCGATACTATGGAACATGAGGCCATCATAGCTCTCCTGGCTGCAAAAGGGTTTCTTCCCAAATGGATTGGATGGGTCAAGGAAATTTTGTCCTCTGGGGACTCTCAGGTCCTCCTCAATGGCCTCCCTGGCAATCACTTTAAATGCAAGCGTGGGGTTAGGCAAGGGGATCCTTTTTCTCCCCTGCTTTTTGTTTTGGCAGCAGACCTTTTACAGTCTGTTATCAACAAGATGTTGATTGATGGTGTTCTCACTCTACCTATTGAGAGTCATGACCCGGATTTTCCAATCATTCAGTATGCTGACGATACAATCCTGATTCTACCTGCGGATGAGGCTCAGCTAGTTGCTCTAAGGGATATGTTACATGTGTTTGCTGAGTCCACTGGTCTGAGAGTTAATTTTGCAAAATCCATGATGGTGTCTATTAATGCCCAGATGCTGAAGCTATCAGGCTTTCTCAAGTTTTCCAGTGTGCCCTGGGGACTTTGCCGTTCACTTACCTTGGTCTCCCTTTAGGCACAACCAAACCCACGATCCAGGACTTGATGCCTCTGGTGGATTTAGTAGAGAGGAGACTGACAGCGAGTTCTGCTATGTTAGATCAAGGTTGTAGGCTTCACTTGCTGAGATCTGTTCTCTCTTCCATGCCCATATACTTCCTTTGCTCCCTGTCCATTCCACCTGGCATCCTCAAGCAATTGGAACGCATTATGCGACAATGCCTTTGGAGGGGGAATTCGGATACACCTAGGCAATCCCTTGTTGCCTGGGATTTGGTCTGCACACCTAAGGACAAAGGTGGCTTGGGTGTTATTAATCTGCAGCTTCAGAACCAAGGGCTTCTTCTTAAGAACCTTCACAAATTCTTCAATAAAGCTGATTTACCTTGGGTATCCTTGTTGTGGAATTCTTATTATGATGGAGTAGTCCCACAAGCCATTGTCCTCTGTGGCTCCTTTTCGTGGAAAGATATCTTCAAATTAGCTGATAATTACAGAGCCATTGCCTCAGTTGCAGTTAACAAGGGAGATTCAGTTCAGTTCTGGTCTGATGCTTGGAATTTGGATGGTTCTACTATGCCTTTGAGGCAAAGACTCCCACGGTTGTTTTCTTATGTTCTGGATGATAAGATATCTGTGGCTGATTTTATTGATAGCCAGGATAGAGCCTCCTTCTTCCAGCTGCCTATCTCCCAACAAGCTGCACTTGAACTGGATTCCCTCATTTCCTGGGTTGACAATTTGGCAAGGGACCCCTCTGCTAATGATGTCTGGTCTTGGACTGGACCTTCTGGATCTTACACGTCAAAGAGCTACTATACCATTATGCATTCTCATATGCCCATCATTGAGCCCTGTAAATGGTTATGGAGCAGTAGATGCACGTTAAAAATTAAGGTATTTGCCTGGCTGTTATTCTTTGACAGGCTCAATACTAAGGACCTGCTTGTGAGGAGGCACTGGAGGGCTGTGGATGCTGATAATCTTTGTGTCCTGTGCTACCAACATATATATGAGGATCGTCAGCACCTGTTCTTTTCTTGTAACTTCAGTGCAAGAATTTGGAATTATTTGGAGATTGACTCGTCTGGTGGCTCCAATGTTCAACAATGCATTTCCTTGGTTAGGCAGAGATTTGCTAAAAGCTTCTTCTTTGAGGTGGTCTTCACGGTAGCTTGGAATATTTGGATTCTTCGAAATGGAAGGACATTCAGAGGGGCACGAGCTACGTTTAGTGCTTGGCGTTGTAAATTTGTACATGATTTAACTTTGCTATCCCATAGAGTCAAGGCTCATGTTAGACCCCTCATTTTGAATTGGTTGGAGGGTCTTCATTAAGTCATGTTTTGTAAATGTAGGTATAGGTAAGTTTGGCCACTCTGGCCTTTCTCTTTTTTAGCTTTAGCTTTGTACAACTAACTTGTACTGGACTCTTTTGATTTGGAATAAAAGACTGTGGGGTTGTGCCCTGCAGTACATAGTCAAAAAAACTGTTGCAGGCCGGCTTTGCCTGGTGTATCAGTTCAGCCGCAACATAAAATAATTATATGTTTTTGCCTAGTTTAGTCTGTTGTTGGAACAAAAAAAGGGGCTGAAAGGTCAAAATGTTTTATTCGTGAAGGTCAAAAGTATGATAAGTATATTTTCTGGAGCACTGGCACCCTTTGTACATCATGTTCTCAAGTTATTCACACTTGCATTTTGCAGAATAGAAAATGAAAAGTTAGGGTGTTTAACTTTGTTCAAAAAAGTTCCATTGTAAAACGTCATGTAACTAAAGTGAGCAGTAAAAAAAGAGAAAAAGGCAAAAATTGAACACTTGTTTAAAGAAATAGAAGTTCAAATTAAAATAGCGGAGAAGTTCTTTGTTAATTATAAAACCGGGATTTTCACCTTTAATAAAAATAAACCAAGGAGTCAAAATAAAAAAGTAGATCGGTTTCAAAATTATAAAAAAGGTATTTTCCCCATTTCAAGAAAAAAACTAGAGGTTCACATTTAAATAACGGAAAAGTTCAGATTGATGACTGGCAGAAGTTCACGTACTACACGGTGCGCATTTGATATTAAAAAAAGAATGAACAAAGCAAAGGCTAAAACCTTTGTTGCTAGAAGTTCAAGTGCTCAGCCTGAGAATTTTTCAAAAATTCTTCCGAGAGAGGTAGTTGAAAAAAAATACATGACAGAAGTTCAAGGTGAAAACAGCGGGAAGTTCAACTACTCCACGGAATGCGTTTCACATAGAAATAAAAGAATATAAAACTAAAAGACTAAAAAGTTTTTTGCAAGAAGTTCATGTGCTCCTCCCGGTGAAGTTCAAGATATCTAGTGCGAGGCGTCCGACCTTCAATTACATGTAAAAAAGAGGCAAAAACAACGTTGTTTTGCCATTTTAAAAACCACTCTCAAACGGTAACGAATTTGTAACACCTTTCTACATGAAAAACTTGTTGTTATTCGTAAGCTTTCCAACGGTATATTATGTGCTACATTTCGATGAACGGTTTAAAATTTTCATGTATACTCTTTTAAACGCGTTTTTATGTAATCAAAAAATTCTTTTTGAACCATCATGAGTATGAAAAACTGATCAACACAAGAAAGTTGCGTGTTTTCAGCACCTTTCCATTGGTACATCATTTGCTCAATTCCGTAAGTGGTCTAAGAGTTATCTTCAAAAAACAACACGTCAAAAATAGAGTGAAGTTCAAACAGAACTGCCATAGAAGTTCAATTACTTCATGCAGTGCATTTGCATTCGCGATGAAGGCATAAATCATGATCTCGTCATTTTCTAATTTACTTCAAAACGACAGGAATATCATTTGCGTAAGTTCACGTCCTCGGTAGGAGAAAGTTAAAAAAATATTGTGAGAGAGGTTTCTAAAAGAAGGATATCATTTGTGTAATACTGACGAAATGGATGAGAAAATTATAAACTAAAATACGTCACAGAAGTTCAACGTGAAAACAGCAGGAAGTTCAACTACTACACTGAATGAATTTCACATGATTTTTTTAAAACCATTGCGAGTATGAAAAAATGATCAACACGAGAAAGTTGCGTGTTTACATCAGCTTTCCATCGGTATATCACTTGCTCAATTCCGGTGAGTGGATGGAGAGCTAAGAGCAGTGGCTACAGATCTACAAGCAAAAAAAACCGAGTAACGCTGGTAAAGAACGTGAGAACGGCACGACTACACCCCCCGCTGCGCAAAGTAACTTGGATGTAGCCACCCCACATGCTGAAGCCGAGTAACGCTGGTAAAGAACGTGAGAACGGCACGACTACACCCCCCGCTGCGCAAAATACACGATCAAGTTAGCCTCCATGCGTGCAAAGTAATTATTGAAATGCACGAAAGGATGTATGTGTTTGTCCGAGTAATGGGCCACGGGTAGTCTAACCCGAGTCCCAAGATCTTTCAGGTCATCGGGGCAGGCTGCGCCCCTCAAGGCACCAAGATAAAGCACCGCCTTCCTGTGGCCGGCTGGCCGAATAGACGACTGCTGGAAGGCGGCCAAGCTCCAGAAGACGGCATCCATATGGGCTGACTCCTGGCTGGCGGCTCCCAAAAAGGCTGGCTCCTGGCAGCCGCCTCATGGCGCCCCACAAGTCTGCGCCCCCATTAAGATGACAAGACAGGGAGAGGCTACAGTGTAGCCCATCCCCCCCATATCTAGGGCCAGGCGTGGCGACAGTGCGCCGCACTGACGGAGATCACCGGCGGCGCAGCACTGTTGCCACTCCACCTTTGACGTCACAGCTGACAGACGGGACCCTGCTCCCACGACGACCTATCAGTACGGCCTGCAGGCGGCGGGCCCTACTGGCCAGCGAGAGCCCAGAAGACGGCGGAGGCTGGACCAGGCGAACCCAAGGGAGGCCGGCTTCTAGCAGACGGCCGGCCCTCTCCTTGGGTTTCGCGCGCCATTAACCAGAAGAGACGCGGAGTGGCTACAGTGATCTCCCACCAGACGGCGGGACTGTAGCCACGCCCCCCTGACCAAGCACACATCATCAATGTTACGGCAACACTAACCAAGAGCCGGCAAGACCCGAGATTTGCGGGTACGGCCTGTCGGCGCTGTACCAGACCGGTCGGCGAGGCCCACCAGTCGGTGGGCCCTAGCAGTCGGCGACCAGAGACACTAGCAGTCGGGACCTATACCCGGCCAAGTTTACCATTGTACCCCTGGGGGGTAGAACTATATAAATCCCCCAGGCCACCCATGCAAAGGGTTCCGAACCAGTTTAGACTAGACTCAAATCCAGGGAGGTGAAGAGCTAGCCTTGCCTTCTCCTACCTCTAGCATACAGCTCGAGGAGCACCATTGTACTCACTTTGCCTTAGTGATCATGCGGAGACCCTGCAGAGCAGGACTAGGGGTGTTATCTCTTAGGAGAGCCCCGAACCTAGGTAAAGTTTGACGGCGTTCATGCCTACGCCTCATCCTGCTTCCAGGCACCGGTGACGTTCTACTCGCTCCCACCATGATAAGCCATCCATTGGCATATGTCGCACCCAACCCCTGACATTTGGCGCCCACCGTGGGGTGAGGTGCACCGTCTCCCGGAGACCTGTTTTGGACGGGAAGCCTGTTCCTTTCTGGCGAGCGCAGCTAGCCCGGCACGCCTGATGGCGTTTGCGCTGACGCGTTGCGTGGCGCGGAGATCGCCTGCTCAGCGAGCTACCTCGCCGACCTTGTGGGTGAGATCAGCCTCTCCGACGAGCCCGCGTCCGACGCTGGCAACGGTGATTCCAAAGATCGCCTCGTCAGCCTCCTCGACCAGCTCCACGTCGCTAGCGAGCCTGCTGCCGATTTGGAGTCGGTTGGCTCCACCAACCTGATGCTGGTCGACTCCGACACGGCATTGCTTGACGCGTTCCCCACCAATGTGGTGATCTACGACGAGCCACTCCCTCAAGAGCACAGCGGCGGCAGCACTGTCACAGAGGTGCTTGTCATCGGCGAGCACTCTGGTGGCGGCAGCCAGGATCCGCTGCAAGCATCCCTGCAAGACCTGACCGCGCTCATCCCGGAAGACGCCGACGCCGAGACGCTAGAGGGGCGCCGCCTCCAGCTCGTCAAGAGCGCCAACCGGCTGGCCGGCATGAGACTCCACGCGGAGGCCTACCAGCGCGAAATGGACCGAGCAGTGGGCGGCACGCCAGCTCCCGGTGGGCCCAGCTGCACGGGCCAGATCCGACAGCATGGCGCGACCATCGCCAGCAAGTTCGGGACAGATCGTCCCGTCTACGCCACGCCTGCGGAGAACATACGAGCTGCCCAGGCGGCAGTAGAGGAGCTAGACAAGCTCGAGGGAGACGAGCGTCGCCACATGACGGAGCGCGTCCAGCAGCTCCTGGACGCGGCCGCCGAACAGCAAGAGGCCGGCTGCCGCGCTGATGCGCCCAATCGGCGAAGAGACGAACCGCCTCCTCGCCAAGACCAAGGCGCGACCTCCCGGACGCTGACTGGCGGCGTCCACGGCAGAAGAGACGAGCAGCCGGCTGCCAGCCGCAGCCGGACTCACGTCACCATCGAGCGCGACCAAGACGACCGCCCGAGAGTAGTCAGACGACGGGACAACTGCCCGCCTCCTCCTCCACGCAGGGAGAGGCGCGTTTCCCCGCCGCCTGTTGAACACCCGTCACTCGGCGACTGACTTGGCCGCCGAGAAGGAATCGGAGAGAACGACGCCCGCCACCGGATCGACCGCCTCAACCGATCCATGGCGCTCGAAGAAGAACATGAGTTGGGTCCGCCTTGTTTCGGCCCCCGCATCCGAGATGAGCCCTTTCCCAAAGGGTTTACGCTCCCAAGAGACACCCCCAAATACACCGGCTCCGTGAAGCCGGAGGACTGGCTGGTCGACTAATCTACATCTGTCAGCATCGCCAATGGCAATAGGCGCATTGCCATGACGTACGTCCCACTCATGCTCCAGGGCACAGCCCGGACGTGGCTGAACAGCCTGAAGCCCCGCAGCATGAAGAACTGGGTTGACTTCACCGAAGCTTTTGTCCGCAACTTCACCAGCACGTACAAGCGGCCGCCCAAGCCCCGCCATCTCTCCTTGTGCGTCCAGGGCCCCAACGAGTCGACTCGCGACTACCTCACGCGCTGGGCCGAGTTGCGCAACTCTTGCGAGGGCGTGCACGAGGTGCGGGCCATCGAGTATTTCTCCGCCGGGTGCAGAGAAGGCACCCTCCTCAAGCATCGGCTCCTCTGCGACGAGCCGGCTTCCCTCGACGAGTTGCTGGTCATAGCGGACAAGTATGCCACCGCCGACTCCTCCATGAAGGCAGAAATCCGAGTCGACGCGTCTGGCAAGATGGCGCCCCAAGCTCCGCGTACCCCGGCTGGGGACACCAGTCGGCGTCAGCAGCCGAACGACAACAAACGCAAGGCCACGCAGCCCGCTTTCGCAAGCCGGCAGGTGGCAACGGTCTATGATCAGCAGCCGGAGGGGCAGCCACAACCCAAGCGTCAAAAGGGCGGCGAGCCAAACTGGCTGCCCGCCTTCTCGTATGAGCAGACCTTAGATGCACCCTACAAGTTCCACAGCGGCGCGAAGCCATCCAATCACACCACCAGAAAGTGCCACTGGCTCACCAGAATTGCCAAGGGAGATGGCCTCCAGGCTCCTCCGCCTGCTGGCCCACCGCCACCTCCTGCTCCACAGTAGCGGGCGAATCGGCCAGTCGGCGCAGTGCAAGATGAGTACCCTGAAGAGCAGGGAGCCTACATCGTGTTTACCAGTGTAGCCGACAACATGCGCAGCAGATAGCAGCAGCACCGAGAGGTCAACGTAGTAGCATCTGAGATGCCCGAGTTTATGCACTGGTCGGAGAAACCCATCAGTTGGAGCAGAGCAGACCACCCAGAGGTGATGCCTTCTCCGGGCTCCTATGCCTTGGTCCTGCATGCCACCTTTGCAACGGACAGGCGAGCTGCTCGCTTCTCCCGAGTCCTGATTGATGGTGGTAGCAGCATCAACATCCTGTACCGATACACCATGGAGAAGCTAGGAATCAAACTGCAGCAACTTCAGCACAATCGGACCATTTTCCATGGCATAGTTCCTGGCCTTTCCTGCTCAGCAATCGGCAAGATCCAGATAGACGTCCTCTTTGGGGACAAAGATCATTTCCGCCGAGAGCCGGTCTGGTTTGAAGTGGTGGACCTTGAGAGCCCTTATCATGCTTTGCTTGGCCGGCCTGCTCTGGCCAAGTTCATGGCAGTCCCCCACTATGCCTACCTGAAGATGAAGATGCCAAGCACTAAGGGAATCCTGACCGTAGTCGGAGACTACAAGAAATCATCCGCCTGTGCGGCAGATAGCAGCCGGCTAGCCGAGTCCCTTGTGATTGCGTCTGAGAAGCGGCTCCTTGACCGAGTTGTGGCTATGGCAGGCAAGCAGCCGGAAATGTCACCAAACCCCAAGGAGTCGTAGGCCGAGGGCTCGTTCAAGACGGCGAAGGAAACAAAGAAGATCCCCTTGGACCCGGAGCACCCGGAGAGGCACGCTGTCATAGGTGCGAACCTAGACAGCAAATAGGAAGGCGAGCTCGTCGATTTCCTCCGTGAGAATCGGGACTTCTTTGCATGGTCTCCAAAAGACATGCCGGATGTTCCGACGGATTTCGCCGAGCACAAGCTACATGTCCGACCTGATGCCAAGCCAGTCAGACAGCCTTTGTGCCATCTGTCCTAAGAGAAGAGAAGAGTTGTGGGAGAAGAGATAGCCCGGCTTCTAGCAGCCGGCTTCATCATGGAAGTGTTCTTTCCAGAGTGGTTAGCCAACCCAGTCCTTGTGTTGAAGAAAAAGAACCAGTGGAGCATGTGTATCGACAGCACCAGCCTCAACAATGCCTGCCCCAAAGATCCCTTTGCTCTGCCAAGAATCGATCAGGTGATAGACTCCACAGCCGGATGCGAGCTGCTGAGCTGTCTAGATGCATACTCAGGGTATCACCAGATGAAGCTGAACCCGGCAGACAGGCTGAACACCGCCTTCATCACACCATTCGGAGCCTTCTGCTACCTGACCATGACGTTCGGCTTGAGGAATGTCGGGGCCACCTTTCAGCGTTGCATGTAGAAGTGTCTCCTCAAGCAACTCGGCAGAAACGCCCACATTTACGTGGATGACATTGTGGTGAAGACGGAAAAGAAAAACACTCTGCTTGACGACCTCAGAGAAACCTTTGAGAACTTGCGCCGCTTTCAGATCAAGCTCAACCCAGAGAAATGTGTCTTCGGAGTACCAGCCGGCCAGCTTCTTGGTTTCCTGGTCTCAGAACACGGCATCGAGTGCAACCCCGTGAAGATCAAGGCCATCGAGAGGATGGAGGTGGCCACCCGACTGCTAGATGTACAGAAATTCACCGGCTGTTTGGCATCCATCAGCAGTTTCATCAGTCGGCTGGGCGAGAAAGCTCTTCCCCTGTACCAGCTCATGAAGAAGACCACTTTTTTCGAGTGGAATGACAAGGCAGACGAAGCTTTTCTCCAGCTCAAGAAGATGTTGACCACTCCACCTGTCCTGGCGGCTCCGACTCCTAAGGAACCCATGCTCCTCTACATCGCCGCCACTAGCCGGGTGGTCAGCACAGTCATCGTCGTGGAGCGCAAAGAAGACGGCAAGGTACTGCCGGTCCAGAGGCCATTGTACTACCTAAGCAAAGTGTTGTCCACCTCCAAGCAAAACTACCCTCATTACCAGAAGATGTGCTACGGGGTGCACTTTGCCGCCAAGAAGCTGAAGCCGTATTTCCAAGAGCACCCAATCATTGTTGTCTGCACAGCTCCACTGGCCGAGATCATTGGAAGCCGAGATGCCTCAGGCCGAGTGGCCAAATGGGCCATTGATTTGGCCCCCTACACCATCTACTACCAGCCTCGCACCGCCATCAAGTCGCAAGCACTGGCCGACTTCCTTGACGACTGGGCCGAGACCCAGTACCTGCCGCCAGCGCCCGACTCCACCCAGTGGCGAATGCACTTATACGGTTCCAAGATGCGCACTGGTTTGGGAGTCGGCGTCATCCTCACCTCTCCCAAAGGCGACAAGCTCAGATATGCGTTGCAGATTCACTTTGCCTCCTCCAACAACGTAGAAGAATATGAAGCACTCGTACACGGGCTCCGGCTTGCTAAGGAACTCGGCATTCGCCGGATCCTATGCTACGGTGATTCCGACTTGGTGGTCCATCAGTCGTCAGGCGACTGGGACGCCAAGGATGCAAACATGGCGAGTTACTGTTTCCTCATACAGCAACTCAGTGGATATTTTAAAGGGTGCGAGTTTCTCCACATACCAAGAAATGACAACGAGCAAGCAGATGCCTTGGCACGAATCGGCTCCACCCGGCAAGCAATACCAGCCGGTGTCGCTCTACAACGCCTCCTCAAGCCGTCTGTCAAGCCATCACTAGAGTCAGATTCCATCTTTGTGCCGGCTCCTCCTGAAGTAGTCGGATCCGACTTGAGGACCCAAGCAGCCGACACGAAGAAGTCGGCAGGCGGCCCAGGGACTGCAGCAGCCGCACCCAGCCCGGGGACCATAGGACCCGGCCCGGGGACTGCAGCAGTCGGCCCGGGGACTCCATCAACTCAGCAAGCGGCAACCAACTCCAACCCGCCGCCTCCCAGCCCAACCGCCCTTGTGCAAGTAGCAGTCCTAGCAAGCGAAGAAGTCGCAGCACCATCATGGGCTCGGCCCATCCTCAACTTTCTGGTCAACAAAGAACTGCCGACCGATGAGATCTCGGCTCGGCAAATACAACGTCGGCCAACAGCATACACCATCGTCAACAGAGAACTTGTGAGGCGCAGCGTCATGGTGTGTACCAGCGCTGCGTAGAGCCAGAGCAAGGCCAAGCAATCCTCAAAGATATCCATCAGGGCGAGTGTGGCCACCACGGGGCCTCAAGAGCACTCGTAGCCAAAGCCTTCGGCCACGGTTTTTTCTGGCCGACTGCTCTAGAAGACACCAAAGATTTGGTTCAGAAGTGTAAAGGGTGTCAGAAGTTCCGCTCCAAGCCACATCTGCCGGCTTCTACGCTCAAGACCATACCCATTGCCTGGCCCTTTGCCGTCTGGGGCTTGGACATGGTGGGCCCATTCAAGACCGCACAAGGTGGCTTGACTCATCTGCTTGTCGCAGTGGACAAGTTCACCAAGTGGATAGAAGCAAAACCAATCAAGAAGTTGAATGGGCCGACTGCTATGCCCTTCATCTCCGACATCACCATCCGGTATGGCATACCGCACAGCATCATCACCGACAACAGCATGAATTTTGCCAAAGGCGCCTTGGCCCGTTTCTGCGCGACGCAGATCATCCGACTGGTCTTAGCGTTCGTGGCCCATCCGCAGTCAAACGGCCAAGTGGAGCGAGCAAACGGCCTCATTCTGTCCGGCATCAAGCCCCGACTGGTCGAGCCTCTGGAGCGTTCGGCCGGCTGCTGGCTCAACGAGCTGCCGGCCGTCCTCTGGAGTCTGCGCACAACCCCGAACATGTCAACCGGCTTCACACCTTTCTTCCTCCTCTACAGTGCCGAAGCCGTCATCCCGACGGACATAGAATTCGACTCCCCTCGAGTCACCATGTACACCGAAGAGGAGGCAAGAGAAGCACGAGAAGACGACGTCGATCTGCTTGAAGAAGGCCGGCTGTTAGCACTCAGTCGGTCCGCCATCTATCAGCAGAGCCTGCGTCGATACTACAACCGAAAGGTCAAGCGAAGATCCTTCCAATAGGGAGACCTTGTGCTCCGACTGATCCAGAGAACAGCCGGCCAGCACAAGCTCTCGGCACCTTGGGAAGGCCCCTTCATCATCAGCAATGTGTTGGGCAATGACTCCTACTACATCATCGACGCTCAGAAGCCTCGAGCACGCAAAAGAGATGACTCCGGCAAGGAGATGGAGCGACCGTGGAATGCGAACCTCCTCCAAAGATTTTACAGTTAATGCAGTATGTACCACGCCAACTTTTTGTATTAAGCACCAAGACTCCGCGTCCCCCGAGAAGATCTCGGGGACTGCCCTCTTTTATCTGGATAAGTAGTGCGCCTATCATTGGTGTTGTTTTATTTATCCGTCCGGCACCGGGTTCGACTAGTCGACCCGGGGACTCGCCGTCTTGTACTATGTGAATGCTTCCTGCAGCTGGACAAGTAATGAGTGGCACCTAAGCTTTCTCCTACCAGAAGCCGTAGCTTGCAGAGCGACTGACCGATGGGCAGGAGTTCAAAGTAAAAAGGGTGCCCGCATGAAAAATGGCTAAGGACCCAAGGCATGCACATAGTTCAAGCCGGCTCCCAGCTTCGTCGACTAACAGCTGAGCAGCCGGCCGGCCGGCTTCTACCCTACTTGCTAAAACGCTCTAGTCGTCTAAGTACTTACCTTCCCAAGTGGCTAAGTGCTTGACCCGGCCACAGCACGCAGAGCGGCTGTCTGGCCGGCAAGACGGCACCTTGGGAAGGCGGCAAAGGAAAAAAGGCAAGAGGTCAAATGCAAGAAAGGATAGAGCTCGGCAAATATATTTACACATCAAAGGCCCTTGGCCAGCATTCAACAAGTATGAAATACATGCCGGGGGTGGAATTGTGCAAAGTTAACAAGTTCATCGAGACTGTTAAGCAGGAAAACCAAAAGATAAACTAGGCAGCCTAGGGAGCAGCAGACGGGTTCGGCGGATCGGAGGAGTCGGTGGCGCCGACTGGTGGAGCGGCCGGCTGGTCAACCCCCGCATGGTCGCCTCCAGTGGCAGCCGGCTCGTCCGAGCATGGCTTGTTGCTGGAGGCACGGTCGAGTTGTGGTTGGCCTTCTGCTCCGACCACTGGCGCCTCCCTTTCGCCTTCCTCCTCCTCGTCTTCTTCCTCGCCGCTGGAGTCGATCACCTTGGCCGAGTCCTCGCCGTCCTCCGGGTTCATCCCGAACCATTCTGGTGGCGCCTCGCCGCCGTCCTCGGCCCGCTCCGGGATGAAGACGCTAATGTCGGTGTAGTCGGCGATGGCCGCCGCATGCTTGACGAGGTCGTCTTCCACGGCCACCAGCTCCTCCTGGGCCTCCTGCCGAAACGTGGTCAACTGGGCTTAGTTTAGCCCAGGATACCATGCCATGACGAACTCCAAGGCCTGGCGAGCTCAAGCCTGGGCCGAGGAGCCCTTCCAAGCCTCCAGACGGTCGGCCGCCACCTCCAGCCAGTCGGCAGTCCGACTGGGCGTCCGTGGGGCCGGCACGTCTGGCCACAGGGCGGCAACCGCCTGAGCACCGGCGCGCTGAAGACGGCGCAACACCCGGTGAGTCGGCCGAAGACGGGCCTCGATGCTCAAAAGCTGCTCGCTAAGGGTCCGGGGGGCGTCGGCGGCGATCTGTGCGCCTTCCGCCCTCCGCCCTTCACGATCAGCCTCGATGGCCTGATTGGCAGCGTTGGAGTGACCAGGGAAGAAGTCTGCCCAAAACAGAAAGCAAAAAGATAAAGTCAGAGACGAAAAGACGGGCTCGGTTAGTAGCCGGCAGCTCGAAGAAGGAAAAAGAGAGAAGCTCACCATCGACTATGTCCTCGATCTCGTGGAAGCCGGAGGTCAGCATCGACTCCCTATCGGTCCAGGCGGAGCGCTCAGTCGCAAAATCTGCAAGGAGGCTGATCTCCTTGTCCTCAGTCTCCTTATGGGCCTTCTTGAGGAGCTCCGCCTGCTCTGCCAGTTGCGTGACCAACCGGTCACGCTCTTCCGTCAGCTTGCCGCACTCTGCCTCCTTGGCGAGCAGTGCGGTGTTGGCCTTGCCCAGCTGCTGCTGCAAGGCGGCGTTGGACTCTGCAGAAAGTAGAAGAAGGAAAAGGCATCAGTTGCCAACACAGAAAAGAGGTATAGTCGCTGGGGAGATTCGGCCCGACTGCTCAGCAGTCGGCCCGAATCTCGGGGACTACAGCCCGCGGGCGCATCAGCGCGCCCCCGCGAAGAAAGAAGACGTCCAAGTCAACAGAAAATAAGTATAGTCGCCGGGGAGATCCGGCCCGTCTGCTCAGCAGTCGGCCCGAATCTCGGGGACTACAGCCCGCGGGTGCACCAGCGTGCCCCTGTGAAGAAAGAAGTCATCAAAATCAACAAAAAACAAGAACAGTTGCCGGGGAGATCCGGCCCGACTGCTCAGCAGTTGGCTCGAATCTCCGGGACTACAGCCCGCGGGTGCGCCAGCGCGCCCCCGCGAAGAAAGAAAGGGACTTACTCCGGCTTTCCGCCAAGTCGGTGGTCCGTTGAGCGAGCTTCTGAACCTTGGAGTTGAAGACGGTGGCACGGAGGTTGTTATAGTCCTGCAATGAAGATGTCAGATGGTGTTAGTACTCGGAGCCTGCTAATTAAACTTCCGAGCCGCCTGCTTTGCAACCGCCCTGGAACTCGGGGACTACACCCAGTGGGTGCGCTGGCGTGCACCCACGGAGAAACGCAAAGTCAAAATGCAAGACGCTCACCCGGACGGCTGCTCGCGACTCCATGTACGCGTGGTTGCAGCGCTTGAGAGCGACGGCTTCAGCTTGGAGCTTGGCCTGGACGTCCAGGATCGCCGTGTTCAGAGGGCCCATCCCGCCTCCTCGCGCCCAATCGACGGGCGCGGCACTGGACGCCTCGGCGTCGGGGATCGAGGAGCTCGCAGTGCTGATTTCCAGCGGGCGCGGCGCTGAGGCGGCCTTCGCCAGCCGGCAGCGCGATGGCACATGGACTCCGAGAGTCAGGCCCGCCACCTCGCGTCCGGCTGGTGGCTCCGGCAGGTCCCCCGGCTGCTTGTCCCGCGACTCCCCTGTCGGCGCCGACGGAAGCACGATTACCTCCAGCAGGACGACGTCGCCGCCCTCCCTCTCCATGGCCGGGTGCTCGTCGCCGGCTCCCCCGGTCGGCGCCGCGAACTTGGGCGGTGGCGGTGCGGAGCTCAGAGGGACGACGAACAGCGCCGTCTGACGACGCACGGTTTCTTCGGCCCGCTCCCGCTCCTTCACCTTGGCAGCGGCCTAGGCCACCGCCAGCTTCGCCAGGGCGGAAGCCTCTACCTTCTCCTCTGCCGCCTTCGCCAGGTGGGCGGCCTCCCGCTCCGCACGCGCCTCCCGCGCGTTTTGCTCCGTCGCTTCCCGGAGGTTGGCGGCCGGGTCGATCCGCCGGGTGGTGGTGGAGGTCTCCGGCGACCCCACGATGGAGGCGGCGGCCGACATCTCTAGAGAGAGCGGGGCTCTAGATCAAGGGAAACAAAACAAGGAAGATTAGGAAGGAACCAACAAGACAGGAAAGTACAGAGAAAGTTAATACTTACGCGGAAACCAGCTACGGCGTCTTCACCGGCTTGCGGAAGCGGAGAGCCTTCGCGGCCGCCTCGTCCCGCTTGGTCGCCGCGGCCGAGCCCCTGGGCTTCTTCTGCCGGCTGCCGAACAAGTTCGGCGTGGCCCTGCGTTTCTTCGCGCCGCCTTGGGCGCCCGGCACGGCAGATGAGCTCGTGCCAGGCTGGTTGGAGCCTGGCTGGTGGTGCGGGGCGACCTCCCCCGCGTCGTCGTCGGGCCAGTCCTCGAGGCCGGCTCCAAGCCCTGAGTCGCCCGCCTCACCGCCTCCTCCCTCGGCGTCGTCCTCCAAGGCCGCCGCCCCCAAGTCGGGGTCATAGACGTCGCTCTCCGCTCGGTCGGGGCTGAATTGAAGATCCGGTCCCGAAGTGCCGGCTGCCGGCTGGAGGAGGGGGCTCTGAGGCCGATTGGTCAGATTAAACAGGCAGAACTGAGCAATAAAAAAGATAAAGAGAAGGAAAGACAACTTACCACAGGCGAGGGGTTGGCGCGCGAATACGACTCTTTGTCGAACTGCCACTCCTCCGTGAACTCGTAGTTCGCGAGGTAGTTCACCATGTGGGCAACCTCAGCATGAGGCATCTCCTTGGTGCACAGCCGGCTTGGGTCCCGATGCCCACTCATCTGATAGATCAGGTGAGGGCGGCTCTGGAGCAGGAGCACCCGGCGCGCCACAAAGGCGGACAGCAAGTCAGGCCCGGTCAAGCCCTCCGACTGCGTCAGCACCCGGAGCCGCGTGATGGCGGCGACTCCGGAAGTCGACAGCTTCTTGGCCCGGTATGACCAATTGGGCCGCCTCTCACCCAGCAGGTTGACCCAGTCGCCCTCCGGGAAGATGCTCTTCACGTATAAGTACGACCACTGCCACATCTTCACCGACTTGATCAGCGCGATGGGAGGAAACGGGTTGTCGCCCGACGATCTCCGCACCGCGATGAACGCGCCGCATTGAGCCAGCACGCCCGCGACGTGGGTGCCGAGCTTGGTGTAGAAGAACTCCCTCCAAAGCTCGATGGTGGGGAGGACGCCGAGGAAGCCTTCACACAGAGTGACGAAGGCGGACAGCAGCACCACCGTGTTCGGGGTGAGGTGGTGCGGCTGTAGGTTGTAGAACTCGAGGAAGGCCCGGAAGAAGCTGCTCGCCGGTAGGACGAGGCCGCGCAGGCAGTGCGAGTAGAAGACGACCCACTCGCCCTCCTCCGGCGCCGGCAAAATCTCCCCCACCGGCGCGAGGCGAACCTTCACGTGGTCCTTACTGCGCAGCCACCGCGTCTGGCGGAGAAACTCGATGTGTTCGTCGTGGATTTCGGAGCCATCCCACGCTCCAGAGTGCATCGGGGGGTTGGCGGATGAGCTCATCAGGGACGAACCGCTGCTGCGCTCGGTATGTCTTGGGGGCGCGGCGGTGAGAGGAAGAAGAAGAGCAAGGAGACAAGAACAAGGCAGGGTGGAGGGGCGCCCGTGCTTCGCCGCTCCCCCTCCTCCCCCTACTTATAGCCTACGGGCTACGAAGCCGAGGGGGCGGTCGTGGGATTAACTGTGCCCACGACCCCACATCCCCACGTCTTTCGCGCGAGTTACTGCGCACACTAACTCCGCGGGGGAGCCCAACTGCCCACCTCGGCCGCAGCGGATCCGCTCGCGCGCCGAGGCCCGGTGGTGGCGGGCCTGGCCTGTTGTCACGTCCCATCGCGCGCGTGGGCTGGCAAGCTGGCCCGGCAGGGTGACGACATGTGGCGAGCCCATGCCAGGCGGCGGGCTGGGAGGCTTAGCCAGCACGCCACCTGGTTCCCGCCGTGGCACTCGAGATTCCCGGACCAATCCGTCTGGTCAAGGCCGACTCCTTCCTGACGGCTTGTCAGGAGACGGACGAAGATTCCGTTCAGAGCACCCGGAAGGAAACTGTTGAGGCTCCTTGGTTCTTTCACCACGGCGCCTCACTAGCTTCGGGGACTACTGTCGGAGTAATGGGCCACGGGTAGCCTAACCCGAGTCCGAAGATCTTTCAAGACATCGGGGCAGGCTGCGCCCCTCAAGACACCAAGATAAAGCACCACCTTCCTGTGGCCGGCTAGCCGAATAGCCGACTGCTGGAAGGCGGCCAAGCTCAAGAAGACGGCATCCAGATGGGCCGACTCCTGGCTGGCGGCTCCCAGAAAGGTCGGCTCCTGTTAGCCGTCTCACGGCACCCCACAAGTCTGCGCCCCCATTAAGATGACAAGACAGGGAGAGGCTACAGTGTAGCCCATCCCCCCCCAAATATCCAGGGCCAGGCGTGGCCACAGTGCGCCGCACTGACAGAGATCTCCGGTGGCGCAACACTGTTGCCACTCCGCCTTTGACGTCACAGCTGACAAACGGGACCCTGCTCCCACGACGACCTGTCGGTACAGCCCGCAGGCGGCGGGCCCGACTGGCCAGCGAGAGCCCAGAAGACGGCGGAGGCTGGACCAGTCAGACCCAAGGGAGGCCGGCTTCCAACAGACGGCCGACCCTCTCCTTGGGTTCCGCGCGCCATTAACCAGAAGAGACGCGGAGTGGCTACAGTGATCTCCCACCAGACGGCGGGACTGTAGCCACGCCCCCCTGACCAAGCACACATCATCAACGTGATGGCAACAGTAACCAGGAGCCGGCAAGACCCGAGATTTGTGGGTATGGCCTGTCGGCGCTGTACCAGACCGGTCGGCGGGGCCCACCAGTCGGCGGGCCCCACAAGTCGGCGGAGAAGCTGGCGACCAGAGACACTGACAGTCGGGACCTACACCCGGCCAAGTTTACCATTGTACCCCTGGGGGGTAGGCCTATATAACCCCCCCCAGGGCACCCATGCAAAGGGTTCCGAACCAGTTTAGACTAGACTCATATCCAGGGAGGTGAAGAGCTAGCCTTGCCTTCTCCTACCTCTAGCATACAGCTCGAGGAGCACCATTGTACTCACTTTGCCTTAGTGATCATGCGGAGACCCCGCAGAGCAGGACTAGGGGTGTTATCTCCTAGGAGAGCCCCGAACCTGGGTAAAGTTCGACGGCGTTCATGCCTACGCCTCATCCCGCTTCCAGGCACCGGTGACGTTCTACTCGCTCCCACCATGATAAGCCATCCATTGGCATATGTCGCACCCAACCCCCGACAGTGTTATAGTTCTATCCGCGGATGACTTACCCGGGATGACACTACAGAAAAATACACTTCCGTGATGATACGCGTTTGTCACAGTAGCTCACGTTTTCTGTCATGCATGTACATCCATGACAAATTTATGACAAAATCAAGATAGTCATACCTGTGCTGTTGTAGAAGTGTTCCATGACATTACCAAAATTATCATCACGGAAGTGTCCACTTCCATGACGATAAATCGCGCGTCACAGAAGTGCTTTCGTCAAGGGTGACCGACACGTGACATCCACCGTAATGGAACGCCGTTAAGCTATCGGGTCCGGTTTTGGATCCGATAACCCGTTAACAGCCCGGACCAATGGCGATTTTCCACGTGTAAAATCATCATTGGCTGGAGGAAACACGTGTCAGCTCCCCGTTGGCAGAGGTGTCACTCATCCAAGGGGCGAGATGCGCTTATGAAATGTTGACACGTGTACTGGCCCATAAGGTTTAAATGGGCCAGCCCAACTAAAGGCCCACAAGATTTTGCGGTGCATAATGGGCCGGCCCAGCAAAAGGCCCACGAGATTTTGCGGACTATAATGGGTCGGCCTAGCTAAAGACCCACAAGATTTTGCGGGCCATAATGGGTCGGCCCAGCTAAAGGCCCACGAGATTTTGCAGCCATAATGGGCCGGCCCGGCTAAAGGCCCACAAGATTTTGCGGACCTTAATGGGCCGGCCCAGACAAAGGCCCATGAGATTTCGCCAACCATAATGAGCCGACCCAGCTGAAGGCCCAAAAGATTTTGATGACACTAGTAGGCCGGCCCATTAACAGGCTGCCATGTTTTGGGCCAAATGCCGGCCCATATTTGATCCGGTCCATTAACAAGCTGCCACGTTCGGGGCCTAATAAAGGCCCATATGAGATCCGGCCCGTTAAAAGCCTACCATGTTCTGGGCCAAATTACAGCCCAGATCAAGTCCGGCCCTTTGAGAGGCTTTGTGCTAAATTATGGCCGATATCAGATTCGGCCCGTCAACTGGACGCTATGCTTTTGGGCCCACTTGATAGAGGCCCATTTAGTAATTCGGCCTCATATTAGTTTCGTCCTATTAAAGGCCCGTTTAACATTTCGGCCCTATATATATTTTGACCTGTTAAAAGCCCGTCATATAGTTGGGCCTAACTACGGCCCCGTTTGCATCCGGCCTGCTCACAGACAATAATCTGATTGGGCCAAACAAGGACAGAGACAATTTTGGCCTGTTATAAGCCCATGATTTGATTGGCACATTCATGGGCCGGGGTCTATTTCGGCCTGCTGTCGGCCCGTGAGCTGTTCGGCACGTTTCTGGCCCAACCTACTTTTCAGCCTCCTAAAAGCCCATTGAGTTTTCTTGGGAAAATAGGGTCGTCGGTTTACTCGACCTATTAAAGGCCGAATCTACTAGTGGGCCAATTTACATTTAGGCCTATGAACGGACCATGACGGGGCCCATGATGCGGATCATACATAGTGATTTGCATGACGGCCCGATTATGTAACATAATTTTACGGTTTGGCCGGTTTACTGCGAAGACAGGATATATATACAGTAAAATAACTGCAACATCGTGAATAAGAAAAAACCTAGACTATACAATAAAGAAATTATGGCATATTACATCCACTGGGCATCAAAGTTCGCCACTATGATAATAAAGCACAAGAAGGCAGCAGATTACATACACTGGGCATCAAAGATCGCCACCAGTGCAATTAAACATGCCAACAAAGTAATATACAAAACCGACAGCACTTCAGTAGAGTTCAAGAAAGTTTAGCCTGCTCGGGAGCTGCAGTGCAAGCAGCTGAGCAAGCTGATGAGACTCCACTTGTTTGACACTTATATCCTCCTCACTCTGAAAGATAAACAAGCAGAGAGATGACATGTTTTGCACATATAAGTATCAGTACTGACAATTCATCACATTTCTTACTGGCGAATAAAGTGACACAGTTTAAAATAGCATTAACACAATATGGTATTGTTTAGGTCAAGACATGGCAGGAAATGACATTGTGAAGGAGTTGGCAACTTCACGACACCACTGGATTACAGATCAAGAACTCGTAAGTATCAATGGTTAGTGTGTTGTCAATTTATCCCATTTCATATTGGCAAAATAAGATGACTTGCTCTGTATAGTTTAATTTACATGGTATGAAGAAGGAACTTGGTTGTACAACTGAAAACTTAAATTCAGAAGGACAAACTTTTGTTTATGAACGAGTAAATAATAAACTTTAAACATGCAATTTGATGCAAACACCAAAATAAACAGCTGTTGTAGTCATGCCTAACCAAATATACACAACAAAGTTTGAAGGCTTGAGAAGGACAAACTTACATTATTGGTGAAGGCAGGCTCTATAAAGCCCTTGTCCATGCTGATGGGGGGGGGGCAATTCAAGAAGTTTACCATAGAATCTTCTTCATAAGCATTGCCTTTATTCTACATTTTTTTAAGAGTAAATATAGATGTGACAATATAAGAAAAAATGGAGAATATTTAAGATAAGATGAAGAGTGATGCTACATAACCAAGTAGCTATAAATGTAAGTACAACGATACATGCAAAAGGTACAGCCAAGAGCAATGCAGAGCTAAACTTCTTCAGTACCATCGGTGTTAGCCAACCTTATGGTAAGAGTAAATATAGATCTTATGTGTAGAAAATGGAGGGCAAAGGAAAATAAGCTGCAGAGTGATGGTACATGAACAACTACCTTTCAATATAAGTACACTGATAAAGGACAGTTACAAGAACAATGCAGAGCTAAAAAATTTCATTGGCATTGGATATATTCTACACTAATGTAACCATTCATACATATCAGATAATTTGGAGCGAACAATTGATAAGCAAGCTATCATGCATACTGCTGTCACATAATCAACCAGGTATGGATGCAAGTAAAGTGATACTGGACAACAGGTACTAACAAGAGCAAAGCAGCGGGCAGCATATTTGTGATATCCTGTCGTTCTTTTCAAACCGGAATTCTTTTTCGAGCAGATTTCCTGCAAAAAAGATCCGTACGGCACATGCGGAAAAGTAGAAGTTCAAATTGTCATGCGATATCATAGACAGTACCTCATCCTCGGAATGAGACCAGTGCATAACACATTCAATGTCTTCTAAATTTAGCACAGGAGACTTCACCAGAAATTCGTTTATAGACTTGCCATCAAAGTGTGATTTCCTCGGGTAACATCGATACTGCTGCAATGCTTCCTTGAAAAGTGCAAGCAAGCTTTGCTCATCATGACTATCCAGATTGACCCTCGCCTACTTACAACAATGTAATGTAAATCATGGATGTGTTCAATCAGCAGAAAACAGGAAAATAATCACCATGAATAATAGCACTTACACGTAAGTGGGACAGGAAGTTGTGAAAATGGTGTTTGTCTTCACTATAATCTTCCCATGATGGGAATATATGCATATAGTCCCTAACAACATTGAAAGCATTGTCTTTTAAACTAGGAATAACAGGAATGGGGTTCCAATCTGTAGGAATTCGCCGTCTCTACAGTTGGGATAGGTCTTCGCCCGGTGGACTTGCTGTACTTTTTGCTGGAGTGGGATTTTTCCGTGGTACGGCTGGTGCTATGGCAACTGATATCGGCATACCGTTTGGTGGAGTGCAGGTCCTGTGTGGTGGGGCTAGTGGTGTGGCCCGTGAAGTATGGGTACCGTCCGCTGGAGTTGGTCCTACGTTTTGTGTCACTGGTTGTACAGCCAATATAAGTGGGGTGTTGTCTGATTTCTCCGGCACAACCACATTTTTCAAGGACTTTGTTGGTGCTCCTTCAGGTTCGGCAATCACCCTCTTCCTTTTTGATGTTTGATGCACAAGAACAACATTTGAGTGGAAAACATGGTATGATGATAGATGGAATATGTATTGAATGGATGGGCATGGCATCTCGACATATATGATGAGTAAACTAAGCAGATGGCGGTGCAACAAAGTAGAAGAAATGCAAGACAGCATATGCAAGATACGCGCAATCAATAAAACCTTGCCAAATTAGAACGGGCACCTTGATGGGTGAACAGGACAGGCTAGCTGCCTTTTACTCCTCGAGGTTAGAATCGTCATTAGGATCATATTCTGAACAAGAATCAACAGGTGGGGAGCCTACGAGTTTCATTGCATCCAGAATGGCACTCAATGCCTTGGTGCCAATTTTGTAAGTCATTGCAGTGTTTAGCTTCAAGAGTGGACTGCTGCTAGTGCGACACAAAGCAGCTACACAGATCAGAGTGTAGATATAACGGGAAAACCGTAAGCATCAGAGTAAAATCAGCAAAGTGGAACTTGCTGGAATATATGTGCTAGTATTGGCGGTATGGCTAGAAAGTCTTCGGATACCAGCTGTCTTCAACTGAAGGTGCGTTACTGTTACTATTAGTGTAACACTCAAAGGCGACACAGCTCCCCGCATTTCCCTGCTATTCTTATAGGATTCAAGTGGGCAGGCCACTACAAATCCTATTCCCATGTTTACAAAATCCTACGAATCAAAGAGGCCCGAAGAGTTCAAAGTGTCCATCACAACCGACCGTATAGACCTCTACACTACAAATGTCCCTGCTCATCTTCACTACAAGGAACATATTGTACTACTATCATACTCCCTCCATTCCAAAATATAAGTCTTGGTAGAGATTTCCACTATGGATCACATACAGATGTATCCAGATACATTTTAGAGTGTAGATTCACTCATTTTGCTCCATATGTAGTCCATGGTGGAATCTATACAAAGACTTCTATTTAGGAACGGAGAGGGTACTTATTAAAGAAGAACAGAAGAGGAACATGCTAAAGAAGAGCAAGCAGACATTGGATAATAAAATGTTCGTTGCGCAGTGCCCACACATGATGAACCAGGGCGCATTAAGAAAGCAACTCCCTATTGTCTCTCTATATGTGGTGCACGTGCTTTTCAAAAGTAAAGTAGGAACATTAGCTGACCAATTAAATGTTATCTTTTTTTAGTAATATCAGCATCATATCAGATTCGTACTTGAGCAACAAGTTTGGAATTATGAGTGGCACGTTGTTTAGCTTGATGGATTCAGGAGCAGTGCTAAGCAGGTACGATGATGGTACTGAATATAAAGGCATGTCTGCATGCAAGTCGTGTGACTTTTGTCATTTGGGTCAATCGACCATTTCAGGCGGTTGGATGAAGATCCTACATCTCCTAACCCTTCTTCTTCCTCGTCTCTGATTCTTCCCATACAAAACACCGCACGGGCCGCCAGCCGGACCACTGGCCACCACCGCCTGGGTTCCTCCGCCACCCCCACCCCCACCCCCGCCCCCACCCGCGTCGAGTTTTCTTCATTGGGCGAGGCCCCACCACCGCCCCCCACAACCACCGTCCCCACCCGAGCCCCTTCATTCGCACCGGAGAACTCCGGCGAGCTCTGTAAAATCGACTGACCCAATTTTGAAATTTAGTCTACTTTGATTTAACTAGTGTGGAATATAAAAGGGGAAAACCATAAGCATTGGGAGTATAGTGTTGAGCGTGCCATGGCGGATCTGAAGGTGCAAACCGGACAAAGGCAACTTCACAACCAATGTTTGCTTTCAACTAGTAGCAAGTGATGGACAAGAAATCAGAGTAAAGTAGTGGCAATCTATTTTCTTGCTGCGATAAATAAGTTGAGCAGATATGAAATAGTACTGCCTCTGGTGCGGCGCCGTGTATGCATCTGCTGAGAATTTGACGATGGTGCGGTAGCGATGGCTGTCGGCGGCGTGGAAGCAGATCTAGGAGGGTAGACGCTGGCGGCAGGGCGCGGTGGACGAGACGATCGTAGGAGCGGCGCCGGCAAGGTGGACGACAACGGGGATGAAGCTAGAGGACGGGATGCAAGGATCCCGGTCCGAAGCCGTGGATTAGAGAGGTCGATCTCTTGTAATGGACGGCGGCGGCGGGGTATCAGCTCCGGCATGGTGGACGAGGACGACGGTGGATGGGTTGGCGGACAGAGGAGGCTGGGGTGGAGAGGGTGTTTTGGCGCCCACGGAGTACGAATGGGGAAATGGAGGTAGAGAGGAAGAGGGAACCATGTCTTCAGGGCGCGCTTGTCTCAAATGCGAGGAAATTAACAAACTTAGGCCCCATTTCAAATTTCCTACATCACAACAATATTAGTCGGTTGGGGATAGGACGGTAATCTCGCATACACCGAATATTTGCCGACGAGAGTTTGTTTTTGGCGCCCACCGTGTATGAATCAGGGAGGGAGTTGATTTCGGCCGAGGACACACTGTGTTTTGGTGCCCATCGTGTATGAATCCGGGTGAGAGGCGGTTATGTCACGTTTGACTGAAATTACAAACCTACCCCTATCGAAACCTATAGAAATCGAGTAGATAGGCTTTGCGTGGCAGGGATAGGTAGTAGTAATTTCCATCTCGCAGATTTTGGTTTCCGGCGGTTACTGTGGCTTTCCCCGCTTCGTTCAAATTTTGCAGAGTGCACGTTTACCGTGCCAACTCAATTCGAATCCTGTTTGTATTCTATTTTCTTTCGGGCGGGATCCATTTTGATTGGAATAAAATTCTATATACATCATTTTTTTATATATACTTTCAAAAGCACGACACCCTTTATACATAAATATGGTTTACAAATGGCATGATCTCAGATTCATAAGGTTGTATCCATCAATTTGGATTTTCAAATATTTGAAACCACTTTATGTTGAAATCCAATCTATGCATTCCTCGCTAACTGTCTCCAATTAATGTGTGTTTCATGCGGGTTTTTTTTACTTCTCAAACATGTATAATGTGTTTCACACGCGCAACATATAGTGTAATCCCGTTTAGACATTAATTGCATATAAACCATGCATTGTTTCTAATTAAAGAATCTATGGATCACCAATATTGACAAACTATATAACATTACACGTGTCCCCAAATTCAAATGAATATGCATGTTTGATACACCAATTTGGGTTATGATATTATCGATATCGTGATCTCTAGTTTAAATATTTTAATCCCATTTAATCCAGATATTCGTCTCATATACCTATCACTCATGCTTATATAGCACTATCTCTCTAGACCTATACGCATTCATCGTCTCTCGGGTATCTCTCGTGCTACCTGTATGTCGAGAATGATCTTTTATCTTCATAACACACTGACGGTACTCTCTCCCTCGACCTTCATCACTCTTTCTCTCTCTAAGTATATCTCGCTGCCTGCTATGTGTCTCTAACTATGATTCTCCATGTGGAATCTCTTTCTCTCACACAAACACAAAACTTTGTCTCCCGGGGTCTCATTTCTCTCTACTATTCCCCTGTGTGCCACTCGCACACCCCTCAGATAGAGATTTCTTTCGCTCCTTAGGTATGAGAACCTACGACTCTTCCTCTTAAATATCTCTTTCTCACACACAAACACAAACTCTGTCTCCCAGGGTCTCATATTTCTCCACTGTTCTCTTGTATGTCTCTCACACACACTCTCTCTCCCTAGAGATATCTTGCGTTCCCTCATATGTCTCTCTAGCTATCACTCTCGTTGTGAAATATCTTTCTCTCTCGCAGACACAAACTCTCGGGATCTCATTTCTCTCCGATATTTGTTTGTATGTGAGTCACATGCACCCTTTCCTCATCTCTCTCACACCCACACACATAACTCAGCCTTCAGATCCACTCGACTCCTATCTCTAACGCACACTAGCTAGCATCTTAATCTTTCTATTTATCTGTTTCTCTATCAACCTTCTTACATTTATAGGTTGATCTCTTTTGCACAATCGTTGTGCCTCACTCCCTCAGCTCCCCATAGATGCATGCTCCAGCCCACGCCACTATCTCTTATAGACAAAAACACATGCTCAATTGCCGGGCCTTCTTCCCTGCATTCTCACATGCATGCATATTATCATACCGATTCGTCTCTCCCATCTCGTTGATCTTATGACTTATGTCTTCTTTCTTTTATCTCGATCATGCGCGCGCACACGCACACACACACACACACATCCCACGTATACATGTATACCTCTCACACATGCACGTTCAAGGTCTCTATGTCTCCATACGTAGTTAATTACCCTCAGCCCTAACGCCACATCGAATCGTTCTCTTCTTGTGTGCACATAACTTCCGCCTGGATGGGTAAAACATGCACTCACAATTAACAATCTCCTTCTAGCTACCCCCCTCCCACTCTTCCCCTATATCCCCGAAACCAATAAGACCATCCCTTCGTTTAATTCCCGCCTACATGCACCATCGATATATAGTAGTCTTCCTCGGTGTCTCTCGAACAAACACGTTCTCTCGATGTCGACTCCTCTCATGCGCACACACCTTCTCTTCCCTCTCTACGGGCATTTTCTCTCTCGCACGCCATCGTTGGTGGCCTCTGCCATACACATCACCTCTCTATGATGAAGCCATGCACACTTAAATTACATCCGCCACTGAGGACCCCGCGACACACACACACACACACACAAACACACACACGCACGCACCCACCCACCCACACACACACACACTAAGACTCCATCACACACACACACACACACTAAGACTCCATCTCTCTCTCTATCTCTCTCTCACACACACACACAAACACACACACACACACACACACTAAAACTCCATCTCACACACAAATGCTCTAGGCGGAGCATTTGTTCCTACCACCCTTCATCCAACCTTACCCGTATGATAAACAATCACCTAAATTTACTTGTATAACATGGACAAATTCCACTTTACTTTAGTAGTTAGCAAACTTGTCATCTGTACGCTTATAAAAAACCGAGTTGGCAATGATGATGTGCATGCCATCTTGTAATATAGACCGTCTGATCTATATCTGACGGATAGAAAGCAAACTATGATAATTTTACAAAAGATAGTCTCTGGAACAATCTAGCATGGTGGCCGCTGCCGCCTGCCGGTGCCGTCCATCCCCATGCCTCCGCCCACTCCTCCTCACCTTATCTTTCATCTTTGATTTTTTTGATGACATTCTCGAGATACCAGTTTTTCGATAAAATTCTCGAAATATCATTAGTTTTTACACATGGGATTACTCCTGCATGGGTAAATCACAACAGGTGTTTTGTAAAAAAATGCATATTGATGTTTCGTGCCATGCACGAGCATCTTTCTTGTAACTATATAACGCAAATCATGAGCAGGAAGTGACATTTCTTTACACAACCACGTTAACATGGCCACGTAAATCACTAGCTAAAGTAAATACCATTATACTTTTATCCCGATGCAAAAGGTAGAGTACATGTCTGAAGAGTAGAGTCGCACACACACACTCTGTCTCTCAGAATCACACACACACACACACTAGTTACATTTCGCCCACTTAAGCAGACACGTATGTTACAATTTGTGCACCCGCGGGTACACGTGATGCTGCGCATTTATTTAAACCGGATGGCGAACCCAAACAGTAGCTGCATTCATTCCCCTCCCGCCGCCTCTTCTCTGGTCGCCGTCGCCCGGTACCCATGGCCCGGCCGAAGGTAACAACATACGCCATACTCCCGCCGGAGCGGCGCTTTAATCTGGAAATTTTAGTGGTCATGCATGCATCTTTTTGTGCTAGCACTCCTATATAAGGGTTGACCGGTCGCTTCCCGCGGACGTGCGCGGGCGGTGGAAGAGGAAGGAGAAGGGAAGCAGGCTGTGGAGCAACGTTTTTTACCACAATTTCTTAGGAAACTGAGTGCAATAATTGAGTAGTCTTGCAAACTACCCAGTACTACACCTGAAATGGTTCAAAACCTATACTCCCTTGCCAGCGCGCGCTTCCCGCGTGAAACGGTCAGCGTCGCCCTGGAGTGTCAGTGCTCCATTAATGCCCGGCCAGAGCGGAGGCGACCTCTCACTGGCGCCGGCTTTGAAGCGGCGCGACGGCCAAGAGAGCGTCGTTTCCCGATGCACGTGACTGGTCCGCGTCGAGGCCGGCCCTAGGCCCTGTTTGGATCCATGGGTTAGAGTTAGTTTGAGCTAGTTGGGGATCAAATAGCCGTATCCAAGCATGAGGGTTTTAATTGGAGCAAGTTGCACCGTTCCCACCAAAAAAACTATCCCACCCAAGAGGTGCTAACTGGAGATAGTTCTCATTGCGACCACTGAAAAATCATTTTTCTCTCTCCATCAAGTGCATTTATTGTCAATCTAACCCTGTCACCCAAACACCTCTTTGGCTACAGTTAGTTCAGGGTTAGTCATGAGTTAGTCTAACCTCTAGCTAAGTTAGAGTATCCAAACAGGAGCAGTATAGGACATACAAGTTGCTCAAAGCATACAGTCAAATTCGTACGTGAAAGGATTGTTTTCTTCTTGAAAACGGAACGTGACAGTAATTTTTTTAGAATGCTCTTGGCATGTCGCTAACATGTGATGAGTTAACCGACCTCAATAGATGGCAAAAACGCCAGCCCGCCGCACTTTGAGAGAGACAAGGAGCGAGAAGCGATACGGGCTAGTGGATTACTAGAGCTAGGTGTTGCACGGAGGCCAAGAAATATGCTGATAGCGTGGGTTGGCCATGTAAAGTACTATGATGTAACTACACTAGGCTGCCGTGTTTCGTACTCTTCCGGTCTAATGTGGAGATGATGGGTTGATTTTATATCGCTGAATAATATAAGATATTATGAGTGCAGACGCTCCACCACGAGGTTCCTTGCTCCTTCTCGGTCGTCGGGAATCTATGTTTTCCTTTTTTTACGTGAGCTTTGTTCATCCTTTGGCCAACACACGGGACATCTAGCATCATGGTGCACGTGTCATGCAAGAAAATGGAGATAAGCAGTGCGTAAGTGAGTCGTGCACTACAATGGCAGCTAGTACTACGCGATATTTTTCCTCCTCGATGGCACGTGAATAGTGCATGTACTCAATGACGGAGCACGGGATGGTAGCCATGGACATGGTCGGCCCTTTTTGGAGAGAGTACTAAATATGTATTAACTTTGAAGTGTCCCGTCAACTCGCAGAACGACGAGAAGCACACACTGAATGACAGAGCACGAGATGGTAGCCATGGACATGGTCAACCCTTTTTGGAGACTAATGCACTACTTTTGATGTACGATTGTACGTGCAATGCCCAGTGATGTTATGGAGTACATGACCAAGTACTCTCTACTACTATATTAATTGGAGGCACATATTAGGTTTTATATTTGTTTACGTGTATGCCCCGAGACCTTCCAACTAGACGTGTCTTTCTCTCCGGGTCGCACTTTGTATCGTTCATACCACTAGTACAGTAGTACTACTATGTGTGGTCTCTGACCCAGAAGTGGAGACTCTCTACCACGCGGTTCATGTCCCACTCCTTTCGCTAACGTGTGGGACATCCATCACGTGTCGTGTGTTTGGCACTCCTTCGTCGTAAGAGTTGAACGTCGACCATCCTGTTCCACTTGCCATGCCTGCAGAATTCCAAGGGAGAGTCACCCCGGTCATCGCGCCGCAGTAATTACTAATGAGCCGTCAAATCGCAGGCCCAACCTTACCCACTGTGAAGTTGCTCGGACGAAGGAACCATCATGACTTTGTTGAATTCCGCTTCTTGAAGAAAAGTACTGTACCAGCAGTACTGCTAGCTATAGTAGTTACTCCAGCAGAGGCCTCCTTTGGTTCATAGGATAGGAATTTTATAGGAATATGAAAATCATAGGAAGTGAGATGACATTCATCTCAATTCCTATAGGGAAAGAGATGACATTTGATGCATAGGATAGGAATTTTTCCATTGAGTCTAGGCTAATGTACTGGTAATTTGCACTAAAAACTACAGTAGTAACTAGTAGTACTGGTACATGCTCGTAATTAATTAAACAAACGTACGGGCAACACAAACACACACACTAACTACTAGTACTACTACTGCTTCTCACATGCTGGCCAGACGCCGTCATTCTCCTTCCCGGCTTTGTCGGTGACACCCCACCGTGCTTGGATCTCCGCCGACCTCTCTGCAGCAGCACGTGCGTCCTCTTCTTTCTTGCAGCAGCGGGCCTCTCTTTCCTTGAGTGCTTTCTGACTTTTCCGCTCCCTCTGTGCGGCTTTGGTCGCCTCTTGCTCTACCGCCCATTCGGCCTTGGCAGCTTCAAATTCCGCCCACATAGGTGTGAGGTCGCGAGCGGCGATGAAATCGGCACGGCAGGATGCCACCGCTTCCCTACCATTCTATGTGCGGTCGTGGGCGGCGAGGAACTCGGCGCGGCGGGAGGCCATCGCTTCCTTACCGGTTAGTGTGCGGCGCGGTGGCATGAACGACGCATGGTCATAGCTCTGGGGTGGAGTGGCTGGACAACCGTAAAGTGCATTGTTTTGTCAAGAGCTCAAGGACATAAGACGAAGGAAATTTGGATTCCCCTTCAATCCTGAACATTTATTACCGTGTAAAATGCATTGGCGGTCATTGAACTTGTCTTGGTAGCTCACTTTGATCATTGTATACGAGATATGGTGATTATACGGTCACTGGCTCAGTGTATAGCTCTGTATTTGTCTGGTTGACCAGTCAAACAGTCCGCATGCGTCTCATCAGCTCATGTTCTTTATCTATCAATCTATCCGGGCCTACATGTCAGTGGAGAAAGAAATAAAAACCAAAATTATGCGTATGTGACATTACTGTTTAGACGTTTGCTGGAGGCCTCCGCGAACACCGAGCATGTATTCACCTGGCTCAACACCAACTGTCATACTCGTGACTCCGCGCCTTGCTATCATCCATCACAACGACAATCTATAAAACAGCCTAGCTAGAGAGGGTACTATGGTGCGGAGTATGTACTATCGTGAGCAACCGATCATAGTGCCACTGCACACGAGTGTGTGTCTGATCGATTCGTCCATTATTCGTAAGTTATGCATGGTTGTGTGGTGTCTAATGGTGGTCGTCGAAGGCTAGCTGGCGACAAGAGCGGTTGCAAGGACGCCTGGTTGTCAATACGTGCCGCATACGCTTCAAAGGCTCGTCATCCACGAGTTCACATTTTACCACCACGCCAGTGTCTGACCGCCCTGGCCTACCGAAACCCCTTCCATCGCTAGCGCGTGCTTCCAGCCTGAAATGATCACCGTCTCTCTAGAACATCAATGTTGCATTCACCGGCCTAAACTGCAGGTCAGTTGGTGTGTTACTGACATGCGGGCCGGATGCCCGTTGGGCCCACATGTCAGTGAGACAACGCACCTGCGGTTAAGTCACTGAAGCAGCGTTCGCATTCATGCCTACGTGACCTATCACTGGCACCGGCATTGCAGCAGTGCGATGACCGAGAGAGCGCCACCCGCGCGGCATCCCGGTGCAAGCGACTGCTCCACGTTAAGGACACCACGGCCATCCTTCTGTCCGCCACCAACATTAATGACACGCGGCTGCCGACGAAGCTACTCCGGTGCCAGCCGTCCATCCGTCTGCCGCGGCTCATTACCATTCGCCCGCTATATTAACTTGAGCCCCAGCTCCTAGCCATAGCCAAAGACCCACACTCATTCTCCTCCTGTCCCTTCCTTCTGTTGGCACCACTCCAACCATGGCCTGCGGGCACTCCTAAGGTCTCTTGGACGTACTGTCGCAGGAGCAGACGAAGGGCATCAAGTGGCTCCGCTCCAGGCGCACTTCAAAGCTCTCTTGGACATACTCTTGCAGGAGCAGACGAAGGAGATCACCGGATCCCCCCCCCCCCGGCCGCCCTCCGCCGCCACGAGCACAAAGTAGTACACGGTAGGTCGCCACCGCTCTGGTCCCCGGAAGGCCACCGCTCCTCCACTCAGTCGACGCCAAGCTTGGTGGGATAAAAATCGGCGGCCGATTAGCCGCTTGACGGCGACGTGGAGGCGGAAATCTTCATAACCTTATGCTCCGGAGGAGGAGGTTATCGAGGCGGATAAGGAGGAGGCAAAGGCAATGGAAGGCTTTCTCGGGTTCATGGCCGGACATGGTGGTCGGGGCCCGGCGATCGTTTAGATTAGGTTTACAGTAGGTTTTACTACGGTTTGTGCGAAATATGTAATGAATTTCGTCCAGTTTATAGGAAAAGTTTTCGAAATGTAATGTATTTCATCCGGTTAATTTGAAACTTGCTTTGTTTGCACGAATTTCATCCGGTTAGTTCATATAGTTGTCAAAAGGTATGCGGGCAGCATTGGATGGCATCCATCAGTGTCCTCGGACCGATGCCGGTGTCATTTTGTTCTGGATTTCTATCAATCGATCACACGAAAATGTTACGCTTTGCAAGTTCAAAAGGAAAAGGCGGCACACCTACAACTCGTATGCCTCGCGTTCATGTCGCACCCCCGACTGTCCAGCTCGCACGCCGCTCACCAGAGGGGATGCGTGTTGTCTTGCATTTTCATTGACATGTGGGACTGCAATTGAATAAACCGTCAATAGCTTAAATCTAATCGCTCGGCAGGCGTCGGCTGAGAAGAGAGAGACGGGGGAGGGAGAAGAGATCGCCCGCCCGCCGCGCACGAACTCCAGGAAATATGTGGTGATAATGTGAGTTGGGCCATGCGGGAGTCTGCACCGCTTCCAATCCCGCTTCTGACCGCGCGCGCTCCCCCCTCAGACGCCAGCTGCCCGCATTCGTAGCCAGTAGTACCACTAAAATTCTGGGCTATAAGGGCATGTACAATGGTTGATAAGATAGTCTTATCATAAGTCTTGCATGTAATTTAGAGATGACAAAAAAACATGTGTACAATGGATCATCTCTTAGCCTTATCGTCAATAACTAGTTATTCCTGAAAACATGGTGAAACATATTTCGCTAAGAGATCATCTCTTGTCTTCTCTTAAATAAGAGAAGACAAGCCTTTTCTTATGATTTCTCTTTCCTCCACCTCATCATTTATCCTATGTGGCATCCCTACAATAGAAGCATTGTACATGCCCTAAGCCCGCTTATGTGGAGGAGAGAGAGGCATTGACAAAGTCAAGGAGTGGGATCTGTAGGAGCCCGTCTCTACACGTGCTCCTAGGTATAAAAAAACTAATTCTAAAAAAAGAGGCATAAAAAACAATTGTGTCTAAAAAAGAAAGATAAAAACATTTGAGAGGAAATAGATAGAGAGAAAGTGAGAAAAAGTTGTAACCTTATAGCCTATCTTATAGTCAACACTATGTAGTATTACATGAGGAAGGAGGGAGTGGTGCACATGCCAAGTTCACTGGGCTGCCGTGTTTCACACTCCTCCATCGTAAGAGTGGAGACAATAGGTTTCATCAAAAATAAACAATGAATACTCTTTGCTCGGTCCACTATATCGGAAAGAATACTTTCATTCGCCGGCATGTGGGACGTCGACCATCCTGGTCCACCTGCCATGCACAAAATTATCCTGGCCCAGCCCGGTCGTAGCGCAGGCTCAACCTTTCCCACTGTAAGTTAGTCAGACGAAGGAACCATCATGACTTCGTTGGATTCCGCTTCTTCAAGAAAACTTACTCTACCCACAGTACTGCTACCACACGCGAAGACTGGACGGCACTATACCACGTCATATCACTAAAACCCACTAGGCCAAACTACCCCGCCTAGGATTTGTACTCCCTCCGTTTCAAAGTTAGTAGTACAAAGTTGACTCATGTATTTTGGAACGGAGGGAGTACATCTCTGTAATTCTATGATTTTGTGTTGTACGTCTCTGTAATTTTGCTACGATTTTCCTAACCTATGAACCAAATGAGGCATGAATGTATCCGTGTCGACTATTGTCTGATCGATCGCTAAGCCTACAATTTTAGGAGCTTGGGCTATTGGCCGATCGACGACGGATCAATATAAGCGTACCACGAGCTCATCAGCCCCAACATTTCTCTTCGGTGAGTGTTTTGCAAGATCTAGCCTACTGACACGAAGAATCGTCAAATAAGCCCTGCTGATATGATAAACAGTTCAAACTTACATCTAAGCATGCAATATATTACATCAAAAGCTGGTGAGGATACATCTGTTTCCATAACTCGGAGAGGGTTCGCATGATTCACTATAAAACAAAAGTAGCAAGTACCTCCCACACAAGACAACGCACTAGCCCTAAGATGGTTTGATAACATGCATCATTCTGGTAATTAAACACAGCGTAATGCAAACTACCCTGAAGGATTAGCGCGACCAAATATTTCTTGTCATCGATCTCTCGGGCAATGACCATAGCACAGACATCAGCATGGGAATCGATCTCTGGGGTGATGTCCACAGGACTGACTGTGACATCGGAATCGATCTCTGGGGCGATGTCCACAGGATGGACAGCGGCATCGGAATCTATCTCTGGGGCGATGCCAACAGGACGGACCGCGACATGAAAACGATCTCTGGGGCGTTGTCCACAGGACGGGCCGCGACATCGGAATCATCAAGGACGTCCACCGGCACCTGCACAACCCTAACATATTAGCAAGCACATTGCAAATAATCAAAAATCATAACTATGGTAATAAGCCATTATTTTTTCCCTTGTGCAGCTCACCGGGGATCCCATCCCTCCGGGGGCATCTCCTTGTCCTCGATGGGGGCCATCACCTTTCCAGGGGAATACGGCTTCTCAACGGCGACTATCTCCACAAACTCGGCCTTGAGCCTCGCATAGGTGGCCATCAGAGTTTCTGGGGTAGGCACGGTGGGGCCCTTGTTGTTCTTCCAACTTTATTTGAGGAGTTCGTCCGCCAACGTCGTCAACTCTTTGGCTAGTGCTTGTTTCTTGGAGTTCTTCGTCTCCATGGGTTGGCCTGCCAACATGGTCAACTCGTTGGTCGGTGCTCGCTTCCTGGAGATCGCTGTCTCCAGTGGGCTGTCCGCCGGCAACTCTTTGCCTAGTGCTCCAAGATCCATCAATGAACTGACAAACAAAAAGCAATCGAAAGGAAACCACAATCTCAATGAAAACGGGAAAAGAATAGGCTGTCAAAATCGGTCAGTGCTTCGCAAAAAGAAGATTCTTGGAATGAAAATATAGCAGCATCACTGATTCACCCACCTTTCCTTCGTCGGTACAGAAAAAAAATGGCAGAAGTGTGTAGCCTGGAGTGAGGTTTTGTTCAAGAAAGGGGAGAAAGGGCTTCAACGAGCGTTCTAGTGAAATGATTGTTGCTTCGTCCAGTCCAACTTCGAGGCCACTTTACCACTGCTGGTAAAGGTGTGGGTTTTGTGATATGATGGGTCATGACGGCCACACCGGGGTGACCGGTGAGTTTCGACAGTAGCACCTCGCTGTGATTTGGTGGATGGCACACGGGCCCATGCAAGAGCCTGGCTATATGCGTGCTCCAAGGCACCACACCACGTGAGCATTCGCAACTACCACGTTCGGGTTGCGCTTGGCTCTTTGCCTCTTCGAGAAGACGAACAATGATGTTACTCCTACTTCTATAGTATCGAATCCACTCCTGCATGTCCGTCCACCTTGTGCGAGAGGAATCGTGTGTAGCGAAAGCTCCTGCTAGTCCTGCCAGCCACGTCGCTCATGTGCGAGGGAGGGACGCAACTTCATTGACTTACTACTCCTGCCTTTGCGTCTATGACAGGTGGGCCCAATAGGTGGTTGGCCCACATGTCATGCAGCCAAAGGCAGGTGCAGTTAAGGCACCGGAGCTCAGTCCGTGAGGGAGAGGGTCTTGTAGTAATCAAACTTATCGATCTTTTACGAGTTGACGCGACACATCAAAGCACTACACTCCATATAAGTCTTTTTACACATTTCAAATGGACTACAACATACGGATGCGTGTAGACATATTTTGCTTCGTATGTAGTCACTTGTTGCAATCTCTAAAAAGACTTAGGCTTCCTTTGGTTCATAGGATAGGAATGTTACAGGAATAGGAAAATCATTGGAAGTGATATGACATGCATCTCAATTCCTATAGACAAAGAGATGTCTTTTGATGCATAGGATAGGAATTTTTCCATTGAGTCTTACCTAATGTTTTTTTTCCTCAGAAATGTGAAGAATTGATTCCTATCCTACATAGGAATAGGAATCCATTCCTACAAACCAAAGGGCTTCAAAGGAATTTTTCCTTTGCAAATCCTATCCTATAAAAATCCTATGAAATGCCTACAAACCAAAGGAAGCCTTATATTTGGAAATGGAGGGAGTACAACGCATGCATGCATGCCGTGACTTCCCTTTTGATACTTGCATGTGTTGATTTGATGCACCTTGCCAAATTTTGACTATAAATTTAACTAACCAAATTTTCATGCATGTCACAAAAAATCACGGGGCTGTTTGGATTGTGACTATGTTTGTCTTATGTTGCCACATTATTTTTCCCACACTTGCCACACTTGTCTAACTTGAGTTGCTCAAATTGTTAGACAGACTTTGGCTTGCCTAAGGGAGTCTTGCCATACTTTTTGTGTCTATGACATGTGGGGTTCACTGCTGATAAAAAAAATCTTGTCTTAGGTGTGGGTAATAAAAAAGACTTATATTTAGGAACGGAGGGAGTAGAAAATATCTATACACTTATATAGTGTGCGAATAACTTTGAAAGTTGGTCGTTGGATGAAGCCAATCCGACAGTACAGAGATGGCAAATCCGAGCACTACTGGCCGTTGGATATCATCTACATTCCACCAGATTCTGCCACTTGTACAATCTACAAGACTCCATGGTTGAACTTAAGCATAATGCACAAACCTCAAAACACAAGAACTTCTCCTTTTGTTCTCTAGAATCTTCCATATCTTAATTGCCCAAACTTTTTTTCTCTAAATGAATTGTCACTTTTTGTTTTTACCTTTACAATGCACAATTCCATGAATCTTAAAATAGATTTTTATAAAACTAATTGATTTTGGATGAGATGAACTATAAGAATTAAACGAACATCTACATCGCATATATGACTCAAAGCTTACATGCTATAGTGTGGTATTTCTTCATAATTTGGTTACCAAATCTCATGCGTGCATTGCACGTGTACCTTACTAGTAAATAATAATGCATGTTGGGGCAACCCACGTTTCCGATAATTTTAGCCGTGGGCTTGTTCACAATTTTTACGAGGGGGTGGTTGTTCATTTAATGGAGGGACTTGTACCAGACTTGAATGATACAAAGTGCGACCTGGCACACCGTAACACCACTTGGAACAAGCGGGTGGCTATATCAAAAAACAATCAACAACAAAAAAGAACGGCGACCTGGCACGTAGTTCACAATTTTAAACGATTGTTTTGATGGAGTGAAAAAGGAAAACTACCCCACGATGTATATATAGGCCGGAGCCTCCACGCTTGCTTGCTAGGGGTGCTCTATTCACACACTCTCATCCTCTCCAGATCTAAACAAGATAGGGGTGGTAACACTGTCTTTCTATCCTCGCCGCTGGTTATAGATCCGGACGTATCCCCCTCCACCGGTGAAGGGGAGGAGGGGCAGCGTTTAGGCCGTCGTAGACGGCGAGGGAGGAGACGCACTGCCGGCCGCACCGTTATCTCTGGCCGAGCGCCGGCGCGGGAGGTCCTCCGATCCCTTCATCGTTTCCCTAGTGTGGGCGGATCCGGCCTCCCGGCGCCCACCTATCCACATCCCGACGACCTTCAGGTATATCTTCCTTCGAAACCGCCTTAGCTCTACTTCCCCAGCTCGCTACGTTGCTGCATGTGCATCATTTTCTGCCTCTCAGCCCCTCTTGATCAGATGGTCCAACGTCACCTATTTTTTTATTCTATTGTTAGAGGTAAAGCTACTTCATGGAGTCGAATCTTGTACTTGGTTCAAACAAGAAATAAAGTGGGGGTGGGGGAATTTAGTATGTACATCGGACTTGGTACAAACAGGAAGGAAAGGGGGTGAAAGTAGTACAAACTGGTCATCCAACCGGTCTCTTGGTCGAAAAGGGAAATATAGGGGTAACGTTGTAGACAGTGGTATGACCAGGACTAGATTTGCTATCCACACATAGGAGTAGTTGGCTAGAGTGAACAAAAATGGGACCAACCCAGATATGTTTCTTGGATGTTTGTTTCTCGGGGAAACAAACTATGAATCACCACTTTATGCCCCTCTTTAGGTACATGGTGCTGGACTGCTGGTGCACCCACTGTCCCATGCCCTTATACCAAATATTTAGCTGCTCTTAATCTAATGCCCCTAGTAAAACTAAAGCCATGCCACTGTTATAAGCCATGACAAGTTTAGCCAAATGTTTTTGCTTGTAATTGCTTGAGACTCTGACTGTGTCCTCTGTAGCTTTTTGTGCAAACAGGGATATCCATTTCACCTGGTTACTGTTGTGACCTTTTGGTGCACTGCACAAAACACATCTTAAAAGAAGTGACTTTTGTGCTGTTTAACTGGAATGTCAGAACGGAACAGTTGGTTCATTTCGGTTGAACTGCATAAAGGGAGATCTCTGTTCCAATCCTCATCATCCATATTGGCACCATAACCTTCCTTTAGGTAAGAATGATATTTTATGCATGTCTTCATCTCTATTTTGTGACTGCCATGAGAAAATAATGCTATTTTTTAATAGTACACTTGTACTCCCTCACTTACAAAACCAATTCTGAAATGGAAGGCCAATCATGTACTTGGTTTCACCAACTGGTGAGGAGAATGAGAAACAGAGCATGAAGAGGAAGAAGAAGAAGAAGAAGAATAAATAGTGCCAAGGCGATCTTGCTGAAGCCAGAGGCCTCAGTCGAGGCCATTCAAGGGCTCCGGCAACGACTACCTTACATGTGAGACGATCCTCCAGGGAGCCCTTCCACTTCTGCTGTATCACTTAATTAATTAGGAGTACTTAAGTACCACTAATTTATTGCTGCCTAATTTTCCTGTCGGATTTAAATAAATCTTTAGTAGCACCCAATGTTGAATCATGTAACTGTGTATGTTTGTCTATGGAGGTGAATCATGTGGTGGAGCAGGGAGGGAATATTATTAGCGTCATGACATAATAGTGCTATTGTTTTGCATGCCAATTTATTGCCATTGGTTCAATGAGGCAATGTTTTGCGTATTGTCCATCATGAATTTGATGCTACTGTTAGAGTAATATGCTAATGTCTTTCTATCCTTTCTCACTAAGCTAATGAAGGTTTCACCTTGTTCCTACTTGTGCAAACAGGGATCATGTTGTGCCAATCATACATTTTAGTGGAACTACACAAGACAATACAATGAACTGTATCTCAGCCAGTGCTTTAATTCTGCTGGAAGTTCTTGACAATCTTTTGATATAATCTTAGCACTGGTAAACAAGAGTGATTTCAACCATACATTTGAAGGGCACAAATATATATGCTATTGAGTTATTCCAGTGAGTGCTTTATCATCTCTGATGGGACTACATGAATAAGCTTCTTTCCTCAGGTTGGTACGAGCCTAAGGATTTCATCCATATTAGTTTGCTGTCATCTCTATTTGTATCGTGCTACTGTCATGAGAAACTCCTTTATCTTTGCACGTTAAAGTTTTGCAACCTATGATACATGGCAATGCTTTGAGTGTTGAGCTAATTGGCACTGATTAAATAAACTAATACCTCTCTTTAAGCAAGACTACTATGTTGCTAACTTTACCCATTAGGATAACGAGGGTGCTTCTATTTGTTAGTGTATGTTTCATCAACTAGTCCCACTATTATAGTAATCTCACTCTCTCAATATATGTGATAACAGGGATGCTCGATTTTGGTGGAACTGCATAAAAACTTTGGGTGCTTCATTGCCTCGATAGCTTCCGTCCTTTCCTGTCAGTCGCTAATTTGGGCCTGCTTTCTTCCTTTGCTGTCAGTCGCTTCGCTTATCTCGGCTTCCAGTCAAAGGAAATAGTAATTGATATGCTACCTCACACAGGTTGGTACTGGTCTTTATCCTGATTATTGTGCTTGTCATATGTATTGGTAATTTGGTATTGTGCTACTGTTTGCCGATTTCATAAAGGAGTAACTTGGAGCCTGAACTCGCAGGCAAATCATTAGATTGGGTGATTTCAGTAGAACTGCACAAAAAGATCAGATGGACAGGTACTTATGCTGCTTCTATGTACTCCAAAGTTCACTCAGACAAGCATCAATGTTGACAAGAAGAAGTGCCTATATTCATTCGACTATCAACCGGTGTCAACGAGTTGTCAAACACCAAGTATTAGGAGAGTGAACGCCAAAATTATTGCTTGACGCATAGCTCAGAAAAACGCAGTCCAGCCTTTGTTCACAACTTGTGCCTTTTGGTTATCGGCACATATGGTAGCGATCTGTATGGCATGGAGTCTAAAGATTCCAGAAAAGTTGGTTGACGCGTATATTCATCTGGCACTTAATCAGTCTGCATGCTAGCGAACTGTATGGCATGGAGTCTAAAGATTCCAGACAAGTTGGTTGACGCGTATGTTCATCTGGCACTTAATCAGTCTGCACGCCAGGGATGCTCCATTTCAGTTGAACTGCAAAAAAAAAAAAATTGGTGGCTCATTTTCTCAACCTCCTCCTTTCTCGTCTGCAATGTAGAATTTTGGCGAGCTACAGGACCAAGATGAGCCAGTAAACTAGTTGGATGAAAGTAGTGGCCAAGTTGCTCAAACCTCCCTCGGCACCAGGCCACTATTTGAGGATAAACCTACAAGCAAAGTTCAGATTGTCTGTGCTGCCTCTTATGTACTCGAAAGTTACTCGTACAAGCATTAATTTTAACAAGAAGTACCTCTGACTGAACACCATTTACCAGTATGTACCCTAGGTAATTAAAGTTCGTCCATGGATCATATTGGCTGTGATCTCAATCATTTGGATGCATAAACATACTGAACATGTGTATAATTGAATTTTTTGTGAATTATCTATGAATATTGTTGTGTGATCTATCAATCATTTGGATCCATAGACATGCTGAACTTGTGTATATATGAATCTTTTGAGTTCTTGCTAGTGAATGTTGGCTATGAATATGAACGTGTCCTGTGAACCTGAGTTTGATACGAATGTTTACCTTTTCTATTGTACTTGTGTGTGAACTTGTTAGTATGCCTACTATGGGGTATGTGACGTGTGGGTGTCAACGGCACACCTTCTTCCCCGAGAAGAATTGCACCTGCTTTGTTAGGGTAGCAACGGCGCATCAGCTCTTTTTAATCTTTTTGCTCTGTCTTGCCCCCTCCCCCGCTCAACCCCTGCTGTAATTTTTTCGGCCACAAAACCAACATAGTACTACGTTGTTTTTGGGGCTTGATGAAAAATCGAGTGCTAGTTTCTGTAGGTTCTCCTCCTCTCAATCTGCGACTCCACTGCCGCGTCTTCCCATCTCCGAGTCGTTCCCGTCCGGGGCCTCGCCGTTGTCCACCGCCTCGCTGCGCTCGGTGCGGCATGGTCAACAAACGAGAGTCATCGGAAGAGGACTATACATGGAGAGCCTGACGGCTGGGACCCACAAGGTCCATGGTCGCACGCAAGGAAAGTTCCTCCTTATTAATATGAAAAAAAATGTTTCCTCCACCTGACAGCTGGGACCCACCGGCTGTATCCTCGCACGGAAGGAAGTGCCTCCTTGTTATGCGAAAAAATAATTCCTCCCGTTGACAGCTGGGACCCGTCAGATTTGGTGGCTGACTTGTGGGCCTATTAAACGAACGTGTACGCAAGGCTTTGTCAACTTAATCAACAAATGATTCTAGCAGCTGGACCATTGAATGTTAATCCAACAGCCGTGCTCCTTCTTCAACCTTTGTTCTTGTTCCTGTCTCCCATGGGCGGCACCGCCGCTGTGCTGCTGCGCACCTGAACCAGTCAAGTTTCCCACTCCTCTCCATCTGTGACTCCACTGCCCCGTCTACCCCATCTCAGGTCGTTCCAGTATGGGGCCTCGCAGTCGTCCACCGGCCTTGGTGCGCTCGGCACGGTGTGGTCAACGCGGTCAACAACCGAGAGTCATCGGAAGATGACTGTACATGAGAGGCTGACAGTGGGGACGCACCATGCCCATGGAGGCATGGATGCACCGAAACGCGGCGTGGTCAACGTGGTCAAGGAACGACTTCCATCGGAAGTGTACTGTACGTGGAGAAGCTGACAGCTGGGTCCACGGCCGCAGCAAGGAAGTGCCACCTTATTACGCGGAAAATAATGATTCCTCCACCTGACAGCAGGGACCCATCGGTCGAGCCACCGTATTTTACTTGGCAAATTGATGTGGCGTTTTCCAAAGTTTGCAAAAATTGCAGTGGAATTTTCCAAAGTTTGGAAATTGCAGTGGAATTTTATGAATCGCCGTAATTGGAGTTATCTAATTTGTTTTTGAGACGGAAGCAGGGTGTCAACTGGGCTGTGCGGGGCACTCTGGTCTGTCTAGATAGCCTTCTCTTTTATGTTTACCACAGACCAGCCCAGTAGTTTTTTTTCTTTCTGAAATGGCTACCCTAGTTTTTTTGTGATTTGGCAAGTAAGTCGCTTTGTCAGGCCTGTTGGGATGCAAATCTTTCAAGACGAGGAGAGCTTCATTCGGCTGGCCGAGAAAATGGCCTACCAGTAATGAGAAACCGGCAATTAGTTTCAAATTTCTTTTTTTCATTTCGAGATTTTAAATTGCATTAATTTTTATGCGTGGACAATTTGTTGGATTTTATATTGATATACATTTATTTTTAAAATCAGTTTGAATGTGACTCGAAATTTCGGGATTAAAAACAATTCGGACCGCACCGAAATATGCAAAATTTCATAGAATTTTTTTTACCGTGGCCACAATATGGGCTGTAATGCTAACAAAAAGAATATGGGCTCCAAAAAAACCTTAAGAATTAGCAAATGGGCTGTAAATTATTAGAAATAATGGCGGATGGGCTGTATGCTCTTTTCCACAGATTTGAGGCTTTCCTAAAAAAAAGGTTGACGCACAAGCAGTGACTGTTGGATGTCCATCCAACGGCCGTCGTGCTTCTTCAATCTCTGCTTTTCCTGCTCCAGCCGCTCAAACAAGCGCCGGCGGGACTGCCTGCTCCCTCCTCCCCCTGGCCGGCTGTGCTGCCGCGCAGGCCTCACCGCCCCACCGTACTCCCATCGCTGGCCTAGCCATCCCTCTACTCACCCACACCTGCTGTTATTCTCCGGCAATGGCAGACGGACCAGTAAACCCTCGTACAGTCGTACTCCCCTCCGCGTGGGAAACAACTGCCGAGTCTTCCCTAGATCCGTGTCGTTCCCTTCCTAGGCCTCGTCGTCATCCACCGCCCTGGTCCTCTCGGCGCGGCCTGGTCAACATGGTCAACGACCGACATGCATCTGAAGTGGACTGTACGTGGAGAGGCAGACAGCTAGGTCCACGGCCGCACGCAAGGAAATGCCTCCTTATTATGCGCAAAATAATGGTTCCTCCACCTGACATCTGGAACCCACCAAAAGGGCCTGTGTAGTTCGCGAAAAAAACGTTACCGCCGCTGACAGCTCGGACCCACTAGCTATATCTTCGCACGCAAGGAAGTGCCTCCTTATTACGCACAAAAAAATGAATACTCCCACTGGTAGCTGGGTCCCAGTATAGTGGGAGGCTAACTTATGGGCCTCCTAAGTTGAGGGGGACGGAGGGCTTTGTCAACTTAGTCAATATGCACGATTGTAGCTCCAGTGACCGTACTATGTCCATCCAACGGCCGTAGTGCTTCTTCAACCTCTGGTCTTCTTGCTCCAGCCGCCCAAATCTGCGCCGGTCGTGCCTCGTGCTCCTGCCTCCCATGGCCAGTTGCGATGCCGTGGAGGCCTCACCGCCCCCTACTACTCCCACCGCTGGCCAGGCCGTCCCTCTACTCACCCACACCCCATGTTATTCTACGACGACGGCAGCCTCACACCGCACCGAACCAGTGAACCCTCATACTCCTCTACGTGTGGGCGTCCACTGTCGTATCTTCCCCAGCTCCGCGTCGTCCCCTTCCTAGGCCTCGCCGTCGTCCACCACCTTGGTGCTCTCGGCATGGCGTGGTCAACGTGGTCAAGGAACGGCTTCCATCGGACGTGGACTGTACATGGAGATGCTGGCTGCTGGGTCCATAGCCGCAGCAAGGAAGTGCCTCCTTATTACGCGGAAAATAATGATTCCTCCATGTGACAGCAGGGACCCACTGGACGGGCAACCGTATTTTGCGAAAAAAACGTTTCCCCCTGACTGCTAGGACCTACCAGCTACATCTTCGCACGCAAGGAAGTGCGTCCGGGCAAAAAAACAATTCGCCCCCCTGGCTGCTGGGACCCACCAGCTACATCTTCGCACGCAAGGAAGTGCCTGATAGTCGGGACCCACCTGGTCGAAGCGTACGTAGCGTTGTCATTCTTGTCGCGAACGTGTACGTACATATTGGTCGATGTAGAGGTGTGCATGTGTCGTAGTAGAGGCGCGCACGTAGCATGTACATGTACGTAAGCGGCCAGTGTGCAAGAAAGAAAATACGGCCATGTACGTACATACGGGCGGGGTCTCGAACGCCTACTCGCGCATACGTACGGCCAGGGCTCGTGTACATGGCTGGGTCGGAACGGAGAAACTGCGTCGTCGTCGTGTTCACGGGGAGCCAACTGGCTGGGTCGGAACGGAATGCGTCGTCGTGTTCATCGGGAGGCTTGGACGGAACAACCGATGGAAACAAGGCCTGGCGTACTGCAGAACGGAGGAAATGACCTTGTGTTCGACCGGCCACGGTCGAAACGGGATCCTGTTCATCTAGAGGGGTCTGCCGTACCGCAAAACGGAGGAAACGGACCTCCTATGGTCGAAACGGGGTCCTGTTAATTGGGAGGGGTGTGGCGTACCGCAAAATGGAGGAAACTGACTTGTGCTGGAGCGCTACGGTCGAAACGGGGGTCCTGTTCATCGAGAGGGGTGTGGCGTACCACAAAACGGGACTCCACGGGATAATGTTCATCTCCACTGTCGACCCCCTCCAGCCTCCACAGGCTACTGTTCATCCACCGTCGACCTCCTCCAGCCTCCACCTGCGACTGTTCATCCACGGGCTCCTATTCATGCAGCCTCCACCGCGCGCTACTCCACCGGCTACTGTTCAACCAGCCCTCTCCACGGGCTCCTGTTCAACCACCCCTCCACGGGCTACTGTTCATCCAGCCCTCCACCGTCTACTGTTCATCCAGCCCTCCACCGTCTACTGTTCATCCAGCCCTCCATGGGGTGGTCCTATTCATCCAGCCCTCAATGGGGTCCTGTTAATTCAGCCCCAACCGGCTCGATCGATTGGGGTCATGTTTATCCAGAGGCAACACCAAGGGGTCCTGTTCATCCACCCCCACCGGGAACTGTTCATCCAAACCCCCTAGCAACGCTCACTGTTCATCGAGAGGCAGCATCGATCGGCTTCAGTTAGCAGCAGTAGCGAAGGAATCACTCGATCATGTTCAATTAACAGCCATCAATCGATCGCTCGGGTTCAGTAACGCGTAGCCTGCAGTGCAATCGCTCGGGTTCAGTTAGAGCCCAACGCCTTGCTCGGGTTCAATTAGAGCCCAATGCCTCGCACACACGCACGTATGTGTACGAGAGAAACGCGCATCGCTCGGCCCCGACCACCCACCGTAACCGGGAACACCCCGATAATTTCCTCACCCTCGCTTCTACCACGGTTTTTTCCGTCATGGAAGGCCCAAAGAATGTCATGCAGCTGCGTCTCCGGCCCACCCAGGACGAAAAGCCCATTTTATGTCATGATTTTATGTCATAGAAGTAGTCATGGAAGGGCTCCCTGGAGGACGAAAAGCCCATTTTATGTCATAGAAGTAGGATCCCACCACATCTATGATGATACCGGGTTTTGTCACAATTATGGTCATAGAAGTGTCATAAGTATGACCGAAAAAGTTTTCGTTCGGCCCAAAATGTCACGGATGTGTCTTTTTTTTGTAGTGTGATAAGGTAGGAGAATCGTTTCTTTGTCCTTATTGCTGACCAAGAATTCTGTGATGTACTACCTCGCATATTGAAGGTTGGCATCGTTGATTGACAAGAAGCCCTGATGCATGTAGTATGGGTCCACGACTGCAAGACCGGTCACTTGCTCTCTCCTGACGATGTAGTTCATGTGCAACACATACAGGCGGACGAACGTAAAATCGAGTGTCCTCATCTGAAACATCTGGAAGATGTAATCAAACCTCAGGAAGAAGAGGTCCGTGGGGCATGTGTGTACGTACATCTTGCAACTGCTCGACACATGAGCCGTATAAATTGGGTATCCTGGATCATCCGAGGCGAGGAGGCTTCTCTCTGTCGAAAGCACATGGTCATGGAGTCTCTTGAGATCCCCTGTTATGGCAGCTAGTGCATTCGTCGGTACCATAGGCTCTCCCGCAACATGGATTAATGGCTCTTGTTTCATCAGTACACTGTCAACCTTGGTCGAAGGCAGCTGGCTGCTAGAACCAACATTGCCAGCTTTATTAGATTTTCTTGCTGTCGGTCTCTTCCTCTGCTTCTTCTTGGTGGGCTTAGTGCTGGTGGGTCTGTCAGACCCTCCCTGAGCACCACCCCTAGTGTTGTCGGGCTCAGCATTGGATGACCCTGGCTAATTAGTTGAGCTTGGGTGGAACCGGCATCTGGAGGCATGTCCTGTGAGGATTGCATGAACAAAGACTTCTTGCACTCCCGAGGAAGTTCCGGCTCAGTTACTTGCATCTCATATTCATATGCTTGACTCATTGTTACTTCGTTGTCAAAGCCAGTATTGAGATACTGGAGAGTGTCATCGGCCTCGTCCATGTCATGATCCATATCAATGGGGCAGATGGCATCATCTGCCAGAACGGTTGGCCCTCCTTCCTCTTGTCTCTTGATCTCAGCAATCAGCACAGATGATGGTTGTACTTGTGTAGGTGGGGCTGTGGTCATACCTTCCTGAGGTCCCGTTGGTGTGCTCCTGGCCACCTCGACACGAAGAAGATTTTTCGGCCACCGGATCGGCCAATTTTTGCATTGGCCAAGCTGCGTGGGGGTCTTGTCATCCTCTCCATCGCTTGTATCGGACGAGGGAAACCCTCGTAGCCCGCTTTCACACTCACCACGGACACCCTTAAGGCATTATCAGGCATCTGCCAGTAGTGGAACAATCGATCCTTGGGCTTCAGTATAGTACCCTTCCCCACATCCACCAACCCGCCCTTCATGTGGTAAAGGAGGGTGCACTGAGTGGAGTCGGCCTACAAAGACATATACGTGCGACGTTAGAGATCCAAAAAGGACGGCAACTAAAGATTAATTAATTAGTTGAGTTGATGAGGGTGCGACGCGTATTTACCGTGAGGGCATCTAGCTCAGCCAATGTCGACGGCCCGACATTCAAGCCAGAGACAGAGCTAGGGATGCTGTGAGAGCTTGGTGTAGGAGCAGGTGCTGGAGTAGGTGCGGGTGCGGTGGCCATACTAGGTACGGGTATGGGTGTGGTGTTCATTGAGTTGCTCCCGGTGAAGCTGGGCATGGGAAAATCAATTGGTGGCGTGTTTGGATTTTGTTGCACCCAGCTGCCACAGTTGGAATCAAGCTTGTAAAGGAAGCCACCATATCAGTTCTACAGGCAGCTACCACTTCCTGGATTACCTCAACTTTGGTCTCAGCTTTTGTTTTCTCCACCGCCCGGGCCACCTTCTGGTTGATAGTCACTTGACTGAACTTATTTCTTTGTCTTTTAGCCTCGGGGTCCTCGTTATAATAGTACTTCCACGTGGCGCCGTCCCCGCTGCCGTGCACACGTCCATATTGCGGCCGCTAGCCCGGCGGGTGTCCCATCATTATGTTGATGGGCCGATTGAAAGGAGTGTCCCACTTGTACTTCGCCGACGACTGAGTCGACGAGTCGCTTTCGACCGCAAGCTTCTGTTGCTCTCTCTGCAAAATGGACCGTGAATCATTTATGAATGCGACTAGAATGTAGTAGAATTGATTGATCAGAAGCTAATATGTAAGTTGGTAAAAGGATAATTACCAGTAATCTCATAAATTTCCTAGTCGGTCCCTCGGTGGAAAAAAACATTTTTGGGGGGTCCCACGAGAATCGGGCACTGATGAAGTCATGCTCTTGCTGGTTGGTGAACTCATCCAATGGGTCTGGGATCCCCGGACGTTCAGGTTCTGCGTCCTCCTTAGCCCATGCGGGCCTCTTTCCCGTGTAACCACGACTACCAAGGCAGTGGTTCCCCATGTTCTTTGCCTGCAGCTGCTTGCCTCTCTCCGACCTGGCCTTGGCAGCTTCTTCATTGCAAGTCTTCTTGAACTTTTCAAAGTCCTGTATCGTAATTTTCGGATTGTCTGCAACAATCTCGACGTAGGTCTCACGGTCTACTTCAATCAGCTTTTCACCCTGGAATTCCAAGTGCTCAATGCGTTGCTGAACTTCCCTAGCGCTTTGTTGTTGATTTTTTTCATGCCATCATCATCCCATAGGAGGACGCAGCTTCTTAAAATTTTCATTCTTCCGTATTTTCGTGGTGTTGATGTTAGCTGTATCCCGTAGGATGCATGCTAGTTGGTTGCCGTAACACGCTGCCACTTCCCGCGACTCTATTGGCTCGAACTCGCGAGGATGCACCGCCGTGACTACCAGTATTCCGGTGCCGAGCTCATTCGGGCGTCGTGTCCTCTTTTCCTTCTTTCCTTCACTAGCTTGGGAGGTCCCACCTTCCGTGCTGTCATGAGCAACATCATCAGGGCCAGTCTCAGCACCACCGTCGTCGTCCGTCATGACAAGGGGGTCCTGACACCCAGCTTGTCTCTCCTGATCTGCCAGAAAGTCGAGGTAGGCGTGTGCTTCACCTAATTGGGACTAAGAACCTCCGGCTTCATTGGTGTCGGTCATGTTTCCTAGGGTTCAATGTCGTAGTCGTTTAATAAAGTGAATAATGACAAAAAAGTGACCTTTGTTTTGCCTGAATGTCATTTCATTCCCGGAGCGACAAATCTCGAGCACTCGATATGTCCAACTTTCTAGCACAAGTCATGCCGAAACTCATGGAAAATTTTGGCATGACCTCTGCTTAAAAGTGCACATATAGAGCGCCTGAAATTTGCCAGAATGGAAATGAATCGACATTTCCGGCAAAACATAGGCCACTCACAATCGGTTTCGCTGCAAATGACAATAAGCACTATGTGCAAGTAACATTTCACTAACAATCACGGAGATGTAGCCCTCACAAGAAAATTTCACATACTCATATGCATGTCAAGTAATGTGTGTCATCACATGCATGTCAAGTGATCTGTTTAGAAACAAGCAGATACATATAGTGGCAGTAACAAAGCAACATAAGCTAATTTTCATTTTAATTTTCAAACACTGCCATTAAAAATCCTCATTTTCAAAATGGACAACAACATAAGCTAATTTTCAAAAACTGTAATTTTTAGTTTTAATTTTCATTTAAAAACAAAGCAACATAAGCTAATTTTCATTTCAATTTTCTGCCAAAGCTCATTTTCATTCTCTGTCAAGCTCACTTTCATTTTCATTTAACTACTGCTGCCATCAAAATACTACTCTGCTCATGTCAAAGCTCATTTTCAAAATACTACTGCTCATGACAAAAGCTCATTTTCATTTTCATTTTCATTCTCTATCTTCTTTGCTCATGTCAAAGCTCATTCTCTATCTATTATGCTCATGTCAAAGAACAAGAGGAGGGGAGGGGAGGGGGTGGCCCACCGCGCGTCGGGGTCGGGGTCGCCTGGTGTCGTGGAAAAGTCATGGCACATGTCCTAGTGTGAGGACTTAGAAGTGCAGCCATGCAACTTGGTTAGCTTAAAGGGGTTAAAAGGGACAAAGGACACGGGAGTTTATACTAGTTCGGCCCCTTGCGGTGAAGGTAAAGGCCTAATCCAGTTTGAGGTGGTATTGCTAGGGTTTCGATGACCAGGGAGAGAATACGCTATGCCTGGCTCTCGATTGTTGTTTCTTGTCCCTAAACCGCCGTCGGGTCGTCCCTTTATATACAAAGGCTGGCGCCCGGCGGTCCACAGAATCCCGGCCGGCTCATAAACATGTCCGGCTCGGTATCTGCCTTTCCTAGCTTACAACAAAAGTTACACGCCTATGGCGGTTTACATACATATGGTCCCTAATCCGCCCTTGGGCTATGGCCTCCTTACTAAGTATCTTGTATGAAACGCCATCTTCTTATGTCTTCATGGGCTTCACTATAGGTGGTACCCGTGAGTATAATCCGGCCCCTCCTGGGCGGTTCATACTCAATAGTTATATCCCCAACATTAGGCCCCAGGTTGATATGAACTTGTTTATGTCAATCTTCAGCACTTTAAGAAAATTTCTTCTTCATCGTCTTCACGAGAAATTGTAATCCGCCATGACGTCATCTTCTGAAATCTTGATAAACCGCCGTGACATCACCTGCCGTTCACCTCACATAGTGCCCAATCTTTTAATGTATCTCCCTTTAATGAATCTTCAAAACTGAGGCGTCCGCACGCGTACAGATCTGTTTTTTGACTTCCTTGATTCTCGCGCTTACCACTTATCCATTCACCTTATAAATAGGACCGGGGGTCCCTTTCATTCTCCCCCCTCGTGCCTCTTCACTTCATCTCCTTCCTCATGACGACCGAAATCTCCAGCGCAGCCGCCGCCATCAAGCTCCGCCTTCGACCTCAACTCCATCCGCTGCATCGACCTAATCGTACAAGAGAAACGCAGCATCCCTCCGCCGTTCTGTCAGCGTTAGTAAGTCTTCCCTTCCCTTGCCATAGATCCGCCATTAGGGTTTCGGTGTTCATAGGTGTTCATCGGGGTTCGTCAGAGTTCGTTACTGCAGAAACATATTCTCCACTCAAATCCTGATATTTACCGCATATATCCATGGCTACAGTCCTTCTTTCTGATCAGAGCATCCCCTTTCTAGATAAGAAAAAAATCCCATCTGGCCCTTATAAAACTGCCTCAATATCAGTATTTAAATCTGAATATTTACCATTTTTCCTGTCATGCAGTAGAACCGAAATTGTAATACCCAATTGTGAAACCTGTTTTCCATCACTTTGTCACTTTTCGTGAATCCAGATCTATACCTCTCCTCATGTAGGAGGTTTAACTTTGTAGAATAATAATCCGGCATATACCATTAGTCCCCTGATAAACCACCGAGTATTCATCCTTGTAGTCTGATTATATCATCCTCCGGTCTAACAATTACTCCTGTATTTGGCATATTCTGCATAACATTCTTCAACGGTTATCAACAGCTTAATCTTAAACCGACATAATCCTTTTCCAGGTTGTCACAAAATGACCAATACCTTTTACGCTTGTAACTGGGCCAAGTCCCGGATTACTGAAGAATATCTGAACGGATGTGTCCTCACAGGCACTTTAGGAAATAAGGAAAACATCCACTGGAGAGCGCCCGGTACAGAAAACCCTCCTGAACCCAAGGTTGGGGAAGTTGTCATTTTCGCTGATCATCTTCAACGAGGGTTTAGCCCACCCGGATTGAAATTTTTTCGTGATGTGCTTGCCGCTTTTCAACTACACCCTCAAGATATTGGACCAAACTCTGTGTCTAATATTTGCAACTTCCAAGTGTTCTACGAAGCTTATCTGCAAGAGGAACCAACAGTTGATCTATTCAGGGACTTCTTTTATCTAAACCGCCGGACCGAGTTTATTGACGGGCCTAATACTGAACTTGGTGGGGTTGTAATTCAGAAGCGGAAGGATGTCAGCTTCCCTCATGCAACACATACAAGCCACCCCAAAGACTGGAACCAAACCTGGTTCTACTGCAAAGACACTTCTCCAGAAGGCAAAAATCCCTTGCCGGGTTATCGTGCTCATCGGCTTTCCAACAAACATCTGTTCCCTCAACGACTAACTGCCAAGAACAAACACAGTACGCTCCTCAGCTGTCAAAACTCAGGGCTTTTATGGCCAACGGTTTAGGCCCCGTTCGGTTTATAGGATTTTCGGCCATTCTAAAGGAAAGTTAACTTGTACAGGTTTTCTTTCCTTTTACCTATTCGGTTCACAGGAAGGCTGCAAAACATCCGAGAGGAAAGCATCGCTAGGAATGACGATTTCACAGGATTGGGCAAATCCACCCTGAGCGCATTTTTGGGCGGAGTCCCGAGGCAAACAGAGGTGTTGCACTGTGTGGCAGCATAAAGTAGTCAAGCAAAAGTACAGTGCTGAACTGGTACCCTAGTAAAATATTGGACTAGCTACTGTTCACTATTCTAGTTGTTCTGTGTTTTTGGGAGCCACCCGAACGCAAGTCCTAGCTTCTATTCCTTGTTTCCCCTTTCCACGGTTTTCCACTATTCACTCAATCCAATTCCTATGCAGTTTGTTTTTCCTTTGTTTTCTATGCCTGCACACCGAACGGAGCCTTAACACGCATCGATTTTGTCCGCTGCTGGGTATCATCGACTATCTTGCCATTAAGCCGCCGCTCCGGTTTAATGTGTGAGTACACAGGAGCTGTAACAGATCCACAATGCCATACTGACATCCAGTTGACTGAAGCTGAAGTTACTGAGGCTGTCAAAAAGATGCTTGGTGAATCGATAGACGACTGTAGCAAAACAGGACTTAGTCCTTTTTATGTGGCTAATAAACCGCCAGCTGTAAGATTTGCTCAACTCATGCTTTAACTTATACTCCCAATAACCCTTTGTGACCTGTTTAATATTGTTAACAGAGCAACGATCCGTTCTGGAAGAAGAAACCACAGGATAAAGCGCCCAAAGATAAACCGGCAAGGCAAGATAAACGGGCGAAGGCGGGTCGCCCAAAGACCAAAGTCACCAAGAAGGCTGACAAGAAGAAAACGGCCGATTCAACTGATGTTGATGATGATCTTGAAAATTTGGAGTCAGAGGTAGAACTTGATTCACTTGGCTCTTTTTTCATGCATCTCATTAACAATGACTGTTATCAGGGCGAAGGGGATGCCAGCCACGCGGGTGATGCAGAGGTAATTATTTACTCAACCGGTTCAAAATCTCTGCCCATTCAGAGAACCCAATGAACAATCCGGAAAGTAAGATTTTCTCACCCACTAGCTCACTTGGATCAAAACTTTATTTGAAGAAATAGCAACTCGAAGCTCGCCATACAACCCGACACAGTGGCAATGTGATTACTTCATCCGGTTTACCGAACATGCCGGTTCGTAAACGCCGCCCCGAGGTCTCTCATAATCTTGATATATCTTATCCCAAGGCGGGTTACTTCCGGCAGCCTCTTAATTCGTCTGATTCCAATTATATGGAAACCTCTCATTCGTCCTTTGGCGAGTCTACAGGGACCCAACTTCCACCACTCAAGACAGTCCCTGGGTGAGTATGTTTATCTTTAAACCATCATGTCCTATGCATTGATTACTTATACTGACTTGTTAGTTATGTCTATTTCAGGGCCAAGCCCAGAGCTAGCAAGAAGGCCAAGCCAAATAATCCGGTGGTCGAACCCAATCCTTCTGAACCGGAGGAGACCCCGGAGGCTAATATTAAGACTGAAGAGGTTGTCCTTGATGATCCTCCTGCAGAAGACCATGACACCCACGCCGAACAAATGGAAGTTGATCCACCCATCCCTGTTGCTAATTCGGAGAACCCTACTGCTAATCCGCCAAGCCCAATCAACACCGCTGATGACAACACAGATGATGTTGTGATTACTGGTGAAGGTTATACCGCCCCTGGCAATCCAACTGTGCTGTCCAAGCATAGTGCCAAGGAAGAATTCTCTGTCATGGACAAAGGCAAGATGAAAGCTGACTTGGAAAATCTCGCCCACCTCAGCGCCCAAGACCTTCATTCTGGGTTCCTAAACCGCATGTACACAAGCCGTGACTATGAAGCTGGTTTGGTAAACATGATGAAGGATCGGTATGAGGTAAGCACTATGAACTCTTGCTTCAATTCACTCCCTTAGCTGGCATAATATATACACATGATCAGTAGCCCCCAAGGGCCGGTTTAGCTAATATGGATGAACCGGGACTTTGTCCTTATACTTATATGAAAAAATCATCTGGGTACCCCCCATGAGTCAGCTAGAGTCATAGTAGTATAGCCGGATCATCATAGAATCTTTGTACTTGAATTTTTGTCATTGAATTGTAATCTCAATAGGAGCAACTGTCCATTAGCCCCCAAGTGCCAAGGTTAAAACTTGTATTAACCTTGGGCCTTATAAAAAACCTTTTAAAGAAGAGCAAGTAGACATTAGCCCCCAAGTGCCAAGGATAAAACTTTGTTATGTACTTGGGACTTGTAAATCTTGCATTGTTGAACTCTTGAAATGCATAACTCTGTGCAGGCTAAGCTTGTCAAAAGGGATTCCCAAGTCGCTGATCTGCAAGAGAACATCAAGTCACAGCTGATGGAGACAACCAAGGCGAAAGAGGAATTTAACAGCGCTTTAGCCAATATAGAGAAGATGAAGGAGAGCTTCAAGAATGATCAAGCAAATTGGGATGCTGGAAAGGCGACTCTCCTGAAACGGGCTGAAGATGCTGAAGCAGCTCTTAATCCAGTGAAAGAAGAGTTGGCCGGTTTAACACAACAGATACATGCCATGACAACTACTGTGTTTTGTAAAAACTTCCTCAGAATCCGTCAATATACTATTGGGATGAGACGCCGGTTTAGTGATATGTGCTTTGATGTAGGAACCCGTGTTGCGCATCTTGGCTCAGACTCACGGCAAAAATTGAAGGTTGCCTATACATTTATAGAGCAGTTATATACCGGCGTCCAGCGGGTGATCTACACATCATCTCAGGACAAACCGCCCCCATCCTTGATCAAGGAAACACTGAATTGGCTGTCCATGAAGCCCGGACGATTAATTGAGTTTAAGAAGTCAGCCGCCAGAGCGGGTGCCCTTACAACACTAACCCGGGCCAAAGCCTGGGTGCCAGATCTTGATCCGGCCGACTTGGGGAATGGCTATCCCAACATTAAGGAGGACGGGTCAGATTTTGATAATAATGACCTCAGAGTCTTAACAAGGGAAATGCGTCCATGGGCGAGCAAATTGGCGGATGAAACTGATGTTTCTCGTTACCATGCGGTTTATGATGCCAACAATAAGAAGGCCAACCCGCCAACTTATGAAGCTCCAAGTCTTATCCCGCCAATTTGTAAGCATACTTATGCCCCTGATATTGATCCCTCCTCTCTTATAAGTGAAGACGCCACATTTGAAGCTTTAACTGGGATCGACTGGGCCACCCCTGACTTCCAGCTACTGGGTAGAGGAGAGGAAGATGAACCGGCGCGGGAACATCCACAACCTTCAGGCCAGCCAGGCCAAGAATCATAGACCGGTAGCCGGTTTAGCCGCTGCTTTCTTGAAAACTTGTGTGAAACAATTATCCTTTGGGGCACCAAACGCCTTGTAATAGGCTAGCTTTAAACTCTTGATCTATTATGCCATCGTGCATACTTGCTTTTACTTGAAACTGTTAATTTGCCAGGCTGAAATACACCTTTTATGCTTATAATATGAACAATCTTTTGAACATGTGCCTGCATATGATAAGTAAAAAGTGTCTTGGCGGTTTACCGCTGGACGGGTCATGATGCCTAATAGAAAACCGTGGCTTATAACCAAGGCTTAAATTGATAATAATCAACTTGAAAATATATCATACCTGTGATATTGATCATACTGTTGTTTTAACAAATCAGTGTTTGTAAGGGTGATAACCCAAATTATGAACAATAAAAATTGTCCTAGACTGCTGTGCAGAAACGATTGACACCGGGTTAATAAACTCCGGACTGATCTGTATTTCATACTGGTGACTTGTAGTCAGAACCAGGCCGGGTCAAGAAAAAACGGTTTATGTTATACTGGCGACTTATAGTCAAAACCAGGTCACGCCAATAGATGTCGGTTTATCATAAAATGTCATAAACCTCATTGACAGAGAAAACTTAAAAAATGAAAGCATATGAAAACCGCAAGGCTTTTTATGGGCTGCCAGGCCTAAAATCAAGGCTTTTTATGAGCTGCCAGGCTACTGAGTTAATGCATTTTACAAAGCCTTTTAAGATGGACCTCACATTACCCAATCGTCGTTTTAACTTTGACAAGTTCAGGGTCTTTATAAGATTGACTTGTCAAACGTTCGGCGGGTCATGCCAGGATTACCTGGACGGAGTGACCTACTTAAAGAGGCAGGATAACCCGGGGTTTTAGGTGAATACACCTTCCTTCCAAGACAGGCTTGATAGCCTATTACAAGGTTTAAGACTCTTTGTTGTTGTGCAAGCAAAGAGCCCCCAGGTAACATTTTGAGCTGTGCTCAAGGGGTGCCTATGTTTGACTTGTGCTTTAGCAACAGACTCTCTTTGGTACTTGTTTAACTTGGGTGGTAAGCCCCCAAGTTGTTATTTGGCTTTATAAGCCGGCACATAGGGTAATCAAACTTCGGCATAAACCGGAAGCCCCCAAGTAACCACACATTATGTAAGAAAAAATGCCAGAGACCCCGCTTTAGCTAAGGCTCCGGTTTATTATATTGATCATAATATATACATTGTCATAGATATGTACATAAGAAGAGCCTGTGGCTCATGTATAGTAAGGCCGAACATGAGCAATATTCCATGGCCGGCGGGTCTCCTCCTCCAAAGTGCGTGAGTCCTTGTGGTCTTGAACATCGATAAGGTAGTATGAACCATTAGTCAGATTCTTGCTGACCACAAAGGGTCCTTCCCAAGGTGGGGATAGCTTGTGCATATAGTCTGATCCTGGATGAGCTGGAGCACCAAGTCACTTTCTTGAAAAGTCCTGGTTTTAACTCGGCAGCTGTGATAACGACGCAGATCTTGCTGGTAAACCACCGACCGAGCCGCTGCAATATCTCGCTCTTTATCTAACAGATCAAGCGCTTCCTGTCGTGCTTGCTCACTGTTAGCTTCAACATAAGCCGCCACACGAGGCGAATCATGACGGATATCACTAGGGAGAACCGCCTCTGCTCCGTAAACCATCAAGAAAGGGGTATAACCCGTCGACCTGTTGGGGTGGTATTAATGCTCCATAACACAGAAGGTAACTCTTCCACCCAACAACCCGACGTTCTTTGCAAAGGGACCAGAAGCAGGGGTTTGATGCCTCTCAAGATCTCTTGATTAGCTCGTTCTGCTTGCCCATTGGATTGAGGATGAGCCACGGAAGAAACATCCAGCCGTATATGCTCCCGCTGACAAAAGTCCTCCATAGCTCCTTTAGACAAGTTAGTGCCATTGTCTGTTATAATGTTGTGTGGAAAGACAAAGCAGAATATCACCTTCTTCATGAACTGAACCGCCGTAGCTGCATCACACTTGCTAACTGGCTCTACCTCCACCCACTTGGTGAATTTATCAACCGCCACCAACAGGTGGGGTCTTCTTATCCTTGGATCTTTTGAAAGGCCCAACCATGTCAAGCCCCCAAGTCACAAACGGCCAAGCAATTGGAATCATCCTCAACTCTTGAGCCGGTACATGAGTTTGTCATGCAAACTTCTGACATCCATCACACCTACTGACTAGGTCCTCCGCATCAGCGTGAACCGTTAGCCAATAGAACCCATGACGAAAAGCTTTAGCCACCAACAATTTAGACCCAACATGATGGCCACAATCTCCTTCATGTATCTCACGCAGAATCTCACATCCTTCTTAAGATGATACACAACGTTGAAACGCCCCAGTGACACTGCGATGATGCAGCTCTCCGTTGTGTATAACCATTGACTTGGACCGCCGGGTTATCTGCCTAGCCAAGGTTTCATCCTCCGATAACTCGCCTCGGGTCATGTACGCCAAATAAGGAATGGTCCAATCCGGAATGACATGAAGCACCGCCACTAGCTGAGCCTCCGGATCAGGAATAGCCAAATCCTCCTCTGTGGGTAACTTGACCGGGGGGTTATGCAGGACATCAAGAAAAACATTAGGCGGCACCAGTTTACGTTGCGAGCCCAACCGGCTTAGAGCATCAGCCGCTTCATTCTTCCTACGATCAATATGCTCCACTAGATAACCTTTGAAATAGCCTGCCACAGCATCCACCTCTCGACGATAAGCCGCCATGAGCGGGTCCTTAGAATCCCAAGTACCAGAGACTTGCTGAGCCACTAAATCAGAGTCACCGAAGCACCTTACCCGGCTTAAGTTCATCTCTTTAGCCATCCGAAGACCATGGAGTAAGGCTTCGTACTCAGCTGCATTGTTAGTACAAGGGAACATTAAACGAAGAACATCACAAAACTTATCACCTCGAGGGGAAGTTAATACCACTCCAGCCCCCGAGCCATCCAATTGTCTGGATCCATCAAAGTGAATAGTCTAATATGTGTTATCTGGCTTCTCTTCAGGCATCTGCAACTCCGTCTAGTCATTGATAAAATCCACAAGCGCTTGAGATTTGATGGTTGTACGGGGCATATATTTTAAACCGTGCGGACCAAGCTCAATAGCCCACTTGGCAATCCAACCTATGGCTTCCCTGTTCTGGATGATATCTCCTAAAGGACTAGAACTGACCACCGTAAGGGGATGACCCTGAAAGTACTGCTTCAGCTTTCTGCTTGCCATAAAAACCCCATACACAAGCTTCTGCCAATGCGGATATCTCTGCTTGGACTCAATGAGCACCTCGCTAACATAATAAACCGGCCTTTGAACCTGATACTCCTTGCCTACCTCCTTCCGCTCTACCACAATAGCCACACTGATAGCCCGGGCATTAGCAGCCACATATAACAGCAACGGCTCCTTATCAATGGGAGCAGCAAGAACAGGCGGTTCAGCCAACTGCCGCTTTAAATTTTCAAACGCCTCATTAGCAGCATCACTCCAAACGAAGTCATCCGTCTTTTTCATCATCTGATATAGAGGGATAGCCTTCTCTACCAGGTGACTTATAAACCGACTTAGAGCTGCAATCCGGCCCGCCAAGCGTTGAACGTCCTTGACACACTTCGGTTTGGCCTGAGAAGTAATGGCTTTGATTTTCTCCGGATTAGCTTCAATGCCGCTGTTAGACACTAAAAAACCCAAGAGCTTACCTGTCGGTACACCGAAGACACACTTAGGCGGGTTAAGCATCATCTTGTAAACCCGAAGGTTATCAAAGGTTTCCTTCAAATCATCTATCAACGTCTCCTTCTGTCTAGACTTCACCACAATATCATCCACATAGGCATGAACGTTGCGCCCAATTTGATTATGAAGGCAATTCTGCACACATCGCTGATAGCTTGCCTGGGCACTCTTGAGCCCAGAAGGCATAGATACATAACAGAAGGCTCCAAAAGGGGTTATAAAAGTCGTCTTCTCTTGGTCCTTAACTGCCATCTTGATCTGATGATAACCCGAATAAGCATCCAAAAAACTCAAATGCACACAACCCGCCGTAGCATCAATGATCTAATCAATACGAGGGAGAGCAAAAGGATCAGCAGGACAAGCCTTGTTCAAATCCGTGTAGTCCACACACATACGCCAAGTGCCGTTTTTCGTAAGCACCAGCACCGGATTAGCCAACCACTCAGGATGAAAAACTTCAACAATAAACCCCGCAGTCAAAAGCCGGGCTACCTCTTCCCCAATATCCTTGCGCCTTTCTTCGTTAAACCGCCGGAGAAACTGCCTGACCGGTTTAAACGTAGGATCAATATGGAGAGTGTGCTGAGCGAGTTCCCTCGATACCCCTGGCATGTCGGAAGGCTTCCATGCAAAGATGTCCTGATTCTCATAGATGAACTCGATGAGCGCGCTTTCCTATTTCGGATCCAGATTAGCACTGATGGTGAACTGCTTGGATGAATCGCCAGGAGTAAAATCAACCATCTGTCGTCTGTCGATTTAAACTTCAAAACCGGGTCATGCTCTGTAGTCGGCTTCTTCAACCATGTCATGTCGGCCGGATCAGCATTGTCTTTGTAAAATTTGAATTCCTCCGTCGCACAAACCGACTCAGCATAAGCCGCATCACCTTGCTCACACTCCATGGCTACCTTGCGACTCCCATGCACTGTGATGGTCCCCTTATAACCCGGCATCTTAAGCTGCAGATAGACATAACAAGGCCATGCCATGAACTTGGCATAAGCCGGCCGTCCAAACAGACCGTGATACGGGCTGTGGATCTTAACCACTTCAAAGGTCAACGTTTCTGACCTAGAATCATGCTCATCTCCAAAGGCCACCTCCAGAGCTATCTTACCAACTGGGTACGCCGATTTACCAGGCAGCACGCCATGGAAAGTAGTGTCTGATGGTTTAAGATTTTAAGATTTTTATCTGTTAACCCCATGCGACAGAAAGTCTCATAGTAAAGGATATTAATGCTGCTCCCTCCATCCATGAGCACCTTTGTAAACATATACCCTCCAACCTGGGGTGCAACCACCAAAGCTAGGTGACCCGGATTATCAACCCGGGGTGCATGATCCTCTCGACTCCACACAATGGGCTGCTCAGACCCGTGCAAATAATAAGGAACCGCCGGTTCAACAGCGTTTACTGCCCTTTTATGGAGCTTCTGGTCCCGCTTGCACAAACTCATTGTGAAAACGTGGTACTGCCCACTGCTCAACTGTTTCGGGTTACTCTGATATCCGAATTGCTGCTGCTGATTCCCCTGACCTGACTGCTGCTGGTAGCCACCTTGATTGCCTTGATTGCCTTGATGACCTTGGAACCCTGAGTTTGAACCGCCATTGCCATAACCAGCCCCTGAGAACCGGAACCTGAACCGCCGCCCGAACCATTATGTGAATTTTTAAACTGCTGCATGATGTAGCAATCTTTCCAGAGGTGGGTAGCCGGTCTTTGTTTCATTCCAAGTTTTGGGCAAGGTTCATTTAGTACACGTTTCAGATTCAAACCTGACCCTTCTGACGCTGGCCATTATCCTGCGCATTGGTGTTAGCTACAAAATCTGAATTGTTATCAGCTTTGCGCTTACCATTACCTCCCTGACCTACCAGATTATGTCGTTGTCCTCTGCTGTTGCTGCTCTTCCTTCCCTTTCCAGGCTTATCATCATCAGATTCGGGGTCCTTGGTACCATCAGAGTCAGCATATTTAACCAGAGCCACCATTAACTCTCCCATATCATTGCAATGGCGCTTTAGCCGTCCCAACTTCTGCTTAAGGGGCATGAACCGGCAATTCTTCTCCAACATTATCACTGTTGAACCGGCGTTGATCCGATCTGATGAGTGTAAAACGGTTGGCACCCGGCGTACCCAACGAGTTGTTGACTCCCCTTCTTCTTGGACACAAGCATCTAGATCCACAATTGACATTGGTTGCTTGCACGTATCCTTGAAGTTCTGGATGAACTGGGCTTTCAGCTCTACCCATGAACCGATGGAGTTAGCTGGGAGCCCCTTTAACCAAGTGCGAGCCGTCCCTTCCAACATCAAGGGGAAGTACTTAGCACATGCCTCCTCGCTAACATCCAATAATTCCATAGCCATCTCATAACTCTCAATCCATGCCTCAGGAGGTAAATCAGCCGTGTAATTAGGCACCTTACGAGGACCTTTGTAGTCCTTAGGCAGACACTCATTTCATATGGCTGGCACTTGGCATGGCACACCCAAATTCCTAAAGGTCACCCCTGGCTCCACCGAGGTTGTTGGACGAACCGGAGTGGGTTGACGGCCCGCGTACTGTGCCGCCATCTCAGCCTCTCGCCTTGCTCTTCCTTGATCTGCTACATTCTGAGCATCAACACCACCGCCTGCCGGGTTATGTCCATGAGTCGGGTTGCGATTCTGCTCACTACTCGATACCGTCAGTTCATCAACGTGTCTGCTATAACTTCTACTTGGACGGGGGGTAGAGTGAACCCTATCACGACTGTATGAATAAGCATGTTGCTGCACCAAGGCTGTCTGAAGAAGCTCTCTGGCTCTCCGTGTTTCAACTGCCGCTGGAGATTCACCGTCGACCGGGATAGCCGCCAGTCATGATGCCGCAGCGATCATGTTATCCAAAGGGTTAGAGTAATGACCCGGCGGTGTCAGCACGTGCTGCGGCGGGTTAGTATTTGGACAAGGCGGGTCCGTGACGTGCGGCTGAACCGGCACTCCTGACCCTGGCGCTTCAACCAGGTTGTGCTCCGGCGGATTACTGGTTCCTGCTCCTGGCATGTTAAAGAGATTCCTTGCCTCATAAACCGGCGGCAGACGAGATCGGTGCCTCCTCCTCATAACGTCATTTGAAGCATTCTGACCCAACATGAGCCGGTACTGTTCCGCTTGGATTCGTTGCGCCTGAGCCTCCAAAGCGGCCCGCTCCATGGCCATCCTAAAATCTTCAGCTGCTAAGTCTTCCTTAGCTTGAGCTATGTCCTCCCGCAACTTCGTGACCTCTGCGTTATGCTGATCCTGATTTGCCGCAGTGACCTCCGTCGTCAGCAGTGTTGCCAAAGCATCAAGTAAACCGGACAAAACTTGACCCGGCGGGAGCGCGGGGCCTCCTGCTGCCGTCGCCGCTCCTGAACCAGAAATTAATGCTCCTGCAGCTGAAGAGTGCTGAACCGGCTGCGTACCGGCCATGAAGATTCCAACCCGGCTTGGCGGTTCGTAGGGGTCCGGAATACTGTCGCCGTCGGAACAGCCCCCGAGCACGCCGTCTTGCAACAGATATAACGACTCTGTTTCACCGGTGGATGACTCGCCGTCAGAATAGACAACCGTCTCCCCATCAGACACTGGTTTATCCTCCAAATCTACACAATGAGTGAATCCCACGAAGACATGACTCCTGGCGGGCTGAACACGGGCAGGTCTCGCACGCTGAGCCGTCTCGATGATGTCGGTGCAGATGTCCGACTCAGGGCCCGGTTCGCCGATCTTGCCAATGAAGACGTGTATTCCGCCGAAGGGGACCCGGTACCCGTATTCGACTGAACGGACATTGGGGACCCAGCCTGCATCGTCGATGTAGAGCTTGCCGCGACGACTCTTGGTCATCCGGCCCATAGCGTATCCCTTGATCCCTTCAAAGTTACCCTTCAAGAACTCGAAACCATCGTCCGCAGGCCCCACGGTGGGCGCCAACTACCGTGGAAAACTCACGGCAGATGTCCTAGTGTGAGGACTTAGAAGTGGAGCCATTGCAACTTGGATAGCTTAAAGGGGTTAAACGGGACAAAGGACATGGGAGTTTATACTGGTTCGGCCCCTTGCGGTGAAGGTAAAGGCCTAATCCAGTTTGAGGTGGTATTGCTAGGGTTTCGATGACCAGGGAGCGAATACGCTTTGCCTGGCTCTTGATTGTTGTTTCTTGTCCCTAAACCGCCACCGGGTCGTCCCTTTATATACAGAGGCTGGCGCCCGGGGGTCCACAGAATCCCGGCCGGCTCATAAACGTGTCCGGCTCAGTATCTGCCTTTCCTAGCTTACAACACAAGTTACACGCCTATGGCGATTTACATACATATGGGCCCGAATCTGCCCTTGGGTTCTGGGCCTCCTTACTAAGTATCTTGTATGAAACGCCATCTTCTTATTTCTTCATGGGCTTCACTATAGGTGGTAACTGTGAGTATAATCCGGCCCCTCCTGGGCAGTTTATACTCAATAGTTATATCCCCAACACCTGGGCTGAGGGGGTGGCGTCGGGGTTGAGGACATCGGCGTCGTGGTCGGGGTCGCCGGGGCTGAGAGGGTTGAGGACGCCCTTCTGCTCCTCGTTGAGCCCTGTCGTTCTGCAGAGACCAAATTTGGTCAGAGAGAGAGAAAGAGAGAGAGGGAGAGGGAGAGAGAGACCTGCTAGCGCTGGTGGCGGGGACTGCACGGGGGAGCGGCGACATGGGGGAGGGGCCTGGGGCGCCACAGCGGGAGGGGGTGACAGGCGGCCGATGTTACGGGGAAGAGGTGGCACGGGGGGAGGAGTCAGGTGCGGCGCGCGTCAACGGCGGCGTGGGCGGGTGCGGCATCGGCGGTGGCGATCAGAGAAAGGGGATCGAGCGAGAGTGAGAGAGAGGAAAGAGATGTGCGGCTCTTGATCGGTTGTGTAGGCAACTTAGCTATAGCGCGGCGTGGCAAAATGCGCTATAGCTAGGTTAGCTATAGCGCGGCGCCGCAAAATGCGCTATACCTAACTTAGCTGTAGCGCGGCTTGGCAAAACGCGCTATAGCTAACTTAGCTATAGCGCTGCCTAGCACAAACCGCGCTACTGCTAACTTTTTCTTTTATTTTCTTTTTGTTTTTGTTTTTCTTTTTCCACAAACTTCCTTCCTTTTTCTTTTTATTTTTCTTTCATTTCATTTTCCACAACTTATTAGTTTCCTTTTTATTTTTCTTTCATTAATTTCATTTTGCAAAATTTCCTTTATTTTCTTTCATTTGCAATTTTCTTTTTCTTATCTTTCATTTGCATTTGTACAAGTTTGTATAGCAGGGGTATATATAACTCTAGCTAGCTAGGGTCTAATTTGGTCTGTCATTGGAGCTACCACTGTTACCCTCCAGATAATAATTAGTATAATATATATTACATCATTTGACCGCTAATGGCGGTATACCAAATAGACACACACAAAATTTGTGGATTAATTTGTCAGCTTTGGCGACAACGACGCTTTAAACTGATCTTCTTCCCTCTTTTGCTCGTTGTCGAATAATTGAGCCCATGGTCGTGACTTTTCCCTTTCCAGGGATTACGATCTTACATAGGTAATGTAGTCTTCATTCTTCTTTTGACGTATGTTTCATGGTCATCAGCATCATCTTCCCTCATCGGATCACCGTACTGGTCGTAGTCTTCCTCGTTGGCGACTCCATCCATTCCGACGATGCTCCTTTTGCCTCTCCTCACGACAACATGGCTAGGATTGATCTGGTCGGTTATGAAGAAACATTGTGTCACATATTTAGCTTGTACCCATGGCTCATTTTTGGCGGTGGCATTGATGGTACCGCTATCGGAGTCGGGTATACACATGGTAGTGAAATGTCGGTTTTCTCTCTGTACATTCTTAGCCCATTGACACGCAACATCGTTGCGCTATGCATTCCAGAGTAGTTAAGCTCCCATATCTCTTCGACCCTTCCATAATTTCTTTCAATTACATTCCCGGTCATGGCTTCCATCGTCACCCCAGAGTTTTGGTCGTCACTATTTATATCTTTCTCCTCCGTGTAGAACGAGTATCCATTGATATCGTATGCTTGATAAGTCGCGAGGTTGGTCGACGGACCATGTGCTAAGGCGTATATGTGCATTCTGTTTGGACAGCCCTCTTCCGGGGGATTAGCCAGAACTCTCACTTTGAACCAACGCAAGAAAGTGGAGTTGTGCTCTCTAATAACTTCAGCATCCGTCCTGTGCACCCCACGGTCATGGTACTTCTTTGCGATCGTCTCTTTATGAAGTTTCTCGAAATCTTCTAGCACATCTAGCAGTTGTAGCACTACTAAGTTTGCCCTCTCAAGGTCGTTTTGTCGCCCCGAGCGTAACACATTGACATCCATATGACCGTTGGTGTAACTTTCGCCTTCGAGCCTTCCACAGTCCTTGTTGAGGGAGTCCTGGATTAAGGGGTCCTCGGGCGTCCGGCCTATTGACGTGAGCTGGACTGATGGGCTGTGAAGATACAAGACCGAAGACTCTCTCCCGTGTCCGGATAGGACTCTCTTTAGCATGGAAGGCAACCTTGGCGTTCAAGATATGAACATTCCTTTCTCCATAACCGACTTTGTACAACCCTAGTCCCCTCCGGTGTCAATATAAACCGGAGGGCTTAGTCCGTAGAGGCAATCATAATCATACATGCTAGACTTTTAGGTTCTTAGCCATTACGATCTTGTGGTAGATCAACTCTTGTAATACTCATATTCATCAAGATCAATCAAGCAGGAAGTAGGGTATTACCTCCATAGAGAGGGCCCGAACCTGGGTAAACATCGTGTCCCCCGTCTCCTATTACCATCAACCTTAGACGCACAGTTCGGGACCCCCTACCCGAGATCCGCCGGTTTTGACACCAACATTGGTGCTTTCATTGAGAGTTCCGCTGTGACGTCGAAGACAGGATTGATGGCTCGCCTTGTTATCAAGGAGAGTATCACCTCCGGAGGAACCCTGGCCCCAGGCCAAACCCTCCGGCTGGGCGGCTTCACCATGACCACCAAATCGGCCTTTAAGCCAGCGATGACTTCTCGGGACAACGAAAATCGCCTCCGCATTGATTCCGAATACTCCAAACGGATGGATCTGATGGAGCTGTCGTCTTTAAACGAACTCCTCGACCGCATCGCTGCCTTGGGGGTCGCTTCAGACTATGATCGGATTAGGCTTAAACCCGCTCAAAGAGAAATCAAATCTCCACTGATCACCCACCAGATAGCGGTAATAGAGGAGCAAAACAGCACCTCACCCTCCATATTCAGGACGAACTATGTTCGGATTTCTGAGATCGAAGATCCGGATACTTGTCTGCGGAACGACACGCCCGGCCTTCCGAACCTGGAATCGGACGACAGGCCTGAAAAATCAGTTGATACCCCGGAGCCCGAACTATTAAGCTCGGAAGTTTTTCAACCTCCGGATCCCAAATTGGGTCAGGGTTCGGATTTAAATCCACCCACCCACCCAGATACACGCGATCTTATGGACATACGACAGCAGTCTCAGGAAACAGTCCATCACTTCTGGGCTAGATTCCTCCTTGTTAAAGACAAGATTAGAGATTGCCGCGAAGACGCGATCTCAGTATTCTGCAACAATTGCATGGACGATGGAATCCTCAACGCCATCAACCGCCATCGCGTGTTACACTTCGCTGACTTGGCAGACATAGTATAGAAGTACTGCGCAATGGAAAGCACCTGGAAAACTCAGGCAGCTCGCTGAGAACCGTCGGTTTCCACTCAACCCTTCGTCCGGACAAAAAGGACGCACCCTCATCGGACGCCCCATCCAAAAGTAAAGAAATATAAGCCCATTGCGGGGCGTGGAACCATTCTAGAGGGATGGCTCAATAGGCGATGCAAAATACACACAACACCGGATACCATACCAACCCATAGCCTTAGAGCATGTTGGATACTCCGGCAAGTTGCCAAGAGCGGTGAGGATATCCTCACCAATAACACCCCAGAGCAACACCCCCCGAAGACGACGACCTCAGAGTACTAACGGTCTTCAAGACCTTCGCTTCAAACACCAGGCGCAAAAAGGCACTCCGCGACCTTGCCGAAGTCTGCCAAATCGCAGCAATGAACTCCTGGAACGACATGGCTATAACTTTTAATGCCGATGACGAACCAAAATTCAGGACAGTCCGGGCACCAGCCGTCTTGGTCCTCAGTCCAAACGTGGACAGCTTTCGGCTCACCAAAGCGCTCATGGACGGCGGCAACGGACTAAACCTCATCTACGAGGACACGCTCAATAAAATGGAAATAGACAGGAGCCGCATCGAGCAGAGCAACACGACCTTCCGAGGAATCATTCCCAGTCGGGAGGCGCGATGCGCGGGAAAAATCACACTCGACGTGGTATTCGACACGCCGGAGAATTATCGGTCTGAAGAAATAACCTTTCAAGTGGCCCCTTTCAACAGTGGATATCACGCCCTATTGGGTCGAGATGCATTTACACGCTTCCAAGTTATACCCCATTATGGGTTCATGAAGCTTAAAATGCCTGGGCATAGCACTCTTGCCAGTGATCTGGACATAGCACTCCGTGGCGAAAACAAAACCGTATCCCTGGCCTCGAAGCATAATCTGAAGCCCTTGCAGCCGAAGAGTTAACCGCACTACGCTCCATGGTGGATAGGGACGACATAATCCTAGACAAGTGATGTCTACTACACAACCTTCTTCTTGTAGACGTTGTTGGGCGTCCAAGTGCAGAGGTTTGTAGGACAGTACGAAATTTCCCTCAAGTGGATGACCTAAAGTTTATCAATCCATGGGAGGCATAGGATGAAGATGGTCTCTCTCAAGCAACCCTGCAACCAAATAACAAAGAGTCTCTTGTGTCCCCAACATACCCAATACAATGGTAAATTGTATAGGTGCACTAGTTCGGCAAAGAGATGGTGATACAAGTGCAATATGGATGGTAGATATAGGTTTTTGTAATCTGAAAATATAAAAACAGCAAGGTAACAAGTGTTAAAAGTTATCGTAAACGGTGTTGCAATGCTAGGAAACAAGGCCCAATGTTCATACTTTCACTAGTGCAAGTTCTCTCAACAATAAAAACATAATTGGATCATATAACTATCCCTCAACATGCAACAAAGAGTCACTCCAAAGTCACTAATAGCGGAGAACAAATGAAGAGATTATTTTAGGGTACGAAACCACCTCAAAGTTATCCTTTCTGATCGATCTATTCAAGAGTCCCTAGTAAAATAACACGAAGCTATTCTTTCCGTTCGATCTATCCTAGAGTTCATACTAGAATAACACATTAAGATACAAATCAACCAAAACCCTAAAGTCACCTAGAAACTCCAATGTCACCATAAGTATCCGTGGGTATGATTATACGATATGCATCACACAATCTCAGATTCATCTATTCAAACCAACACAAAGTACTTTGAAGAGTGCCCCAAATTAAGTTTCTACAGGAAAGTAAAGACGAAAATGTGTGCCAACCCCTATGCATAAGTTCACGAGGTCACTGAACCCGCAAGTTGATCACCAAAACATACATCAAGTAGATCACGTGAATATCCCATTGTCACCACAGATAAGCACATGCAAGACATACATCAAGTGTTCTCAAATCCTTAAAGACTCAATCTGATAAGATAACTTCAAAGGGAAAACTCAATCCATTACAAGAGAGTAGCGGGGGAGAAACATCATAAGATCCAACTATAATAGCAAAGTTCGCGATACATCAAGATCGTGCCGAACCAAGAACACGAGAGAGAGAGAGAGAGAGAGAGAGAGAGAGAGAGAGAGAAAGAGAGAGATCAAACACATAGCTACTAGTACATACCCTCAGCCCCGAGGGTGAACTACTCCCTCCATGTCATGGAGAGGGCCGGGATGATGAAGATGGCCACCGGTGAGGGATCCCCCTCCGGCATGGTGCCGGAACAGGGTCCCGATTGGTTTTTGGTGGTTACAGAGGGTTGCGGCGGCGAAACGACTCTTCTGGCCCAATTCGTTTAGTCCGGGGGCTTCTTTTGGTCCATAAAAATCATCAAAAATTGGCACGTCAATTGGACTCCGTTTGGTATTCCTTTTCTGTAAAACTCAAAAACAAGGAAAAAACAAAAACTGGCACTGGGGTCTAGGTTTATAGGTTAGTACCAAAAATCATATAAAAAGGCATATAAATGCATATAAAACATCCAAAACAGATAATATAATAGCATGGAACAATCAAAAATTATAGATACGTTGGAGACGTATAAGCATCCCCAAGCTTAATTCCTGCTCGTTCTCGAGTAGGTAAATGTAAAAAACAAATTTTTTGATGTGGAATGCTATCAAATGCACAAGTTTGATCAATGATATTTTCAATCACTTTTTCTAGCATCATTGTATATCATAACAGTAGCTCATATCATAAAACTTTTCATGATCAAGTAGCAAACTATTCACATGTTAAAGCATAGATCATAAACTTTCTTGAAAACTAACAAACTAAGTTCTCGGTCATCAAACAATTGCAATTCATCTTATTTTCAGGAAGGGTCTATGTAAGAGCTTTGATTAGCAAATCCCACATACTCAACTATCATATAGTCTTCCATGATCTCTACCACTCAAAGCCTATTTTTAGAACAAATAGGATCCATCGAACACAGAGAAAGATAGGGGCTTAATGTTTCGCCTCCCAACTTGCTTATCATATAGATAACTGTCAACAATAATAATTCATGATCAAATATATTTGAAAGGCCATATATGCTTAGATCTTTCCCCGTCACATGATGCTTGCCAACTAAAGAGTGGCTTGGAATAAGAAGGAATGCTACTGACTCTTGCAAAAAAGTAAAAGATAAGCCCTTCGCAGAGGGAAGCAGGGATTTGCAGAGGTGCCAGAGTTCGAAGCTTTAAAACAGAGATGAAAATAATTTTGAGAGGTATGCTTTCATTGTCAACATAACAACCAAGAGTTCCCAATATCTTCCATACTAGATACATTATAGGCGGTTCCCATGCAGAAATGTAAAGTTTTTTTTTACTCCCCCTCCACCAACATTCACACTCCATGGCCTGTCCGAAACAACGGGTGTCGTCCAACTATCAACATTCCTGGGGGAGTTTTGTTTAAATTATTTGCTATTTTGTTTTTTATCTTTTGATCATAGGACTAGCTAGGCATCCCAGTTACCAGCCATTTTCTCGTGAATGGTGAGCGGAGTCCACTCATCGTGAGAATAACCCACCTAGCATGGAAGATACTAACAACCCCTAGTCGCTACATGAGTGATTCGGGCATACAAAATAGATTATTATTTAAAGGTTTAGAGTTTGGCACATGCAAATTTACCTGGAATGGCAGGTAAATACCGCATATAGGTAGATAAGGTGGACACTCATGGAAGAAACTTGGTTCAAGGATTTTGGATGCACAAGCATTATTCCTGCTTAGTACAGAGATTTTGGCTAGCAAAAGATTCAAAAAAAACAAGCACCACATGTTGGAGGATCCATAACACTATAACTTCTATATAAAAATACCCAACAATAACTCATTAAGTTGTCTTCCTTGTCCAACTTCAACTAATTTGATCAAGTTTGGAAATAATTAATGGGGCTCACAATCATAGAAGATGTCCAAGATAGTGTATTAATATGTGAAACCTCTCTTCCTTCAATATTCTTTCATGAATTGTTCAAGTGACCAATACTATGTTTGCTAACTTTCAATAAATTTACCACCTCTACTTCTTATGTGTGAAGTCATTACTCCCCATGGTATAAGCATATGAAACATATATAAATTCAGATTTATGATATTCAATTCATTCAGCCATTTACTCATAGGATATAAGTGAAGCACGTGAGTAAATGACAAACTACTCCAAAAGATATAAGTGAAGCTCAATGAGTAGTTGAATTATTCTTTAGCTATGTGAAGACTCACCCATCTAATAATTTCAGATCATAAGTACCTTATTCAATCAAAATAAAACGAGACTCCAACGATAGCATGAATCATGTGAAGAAGCAAAAACTTAGGTTCAACCGATACCAACCGATAATTGTTGAAGAAGAAAGGTGGGATGCCAACCGGGGCATCCCCAAGCTTAGACGCTTGAGACTTCTTGAAATATGGATTGGGGATGCCTTGGGCATCCCCAAGCTTGAGATTTTTTGTCTCCTTAATTCCTCTCATGTGATGGTTTCCAAAATCATAAAAACTTCATCCACACAAAACTCAACAAGAACTCGTGAGATAGGTTAGTATAAATCAATGCAAAATTTTATCATCCTCTACTGTACCAAATTACTAAAATTATTATTTCACATTGGATACTAAATGCCTCTGCATATTTAAAACTCCCATCATCAAATGGAATCATTAAATAAGCAAACATATGCGAACAATGCAAACATAACAGCAATCTGCCTAACCAGTACAGTCTGTAAAGAATGCAGCAAGAACCGTATTTAATTAAATCAAAAAATTATGAAATAAAATTATCACTGTAGAAAATTTATATGGAATTTTTGCAACAGCGGTAAACTTTCTGTTTTCAAACAGCAACATGTAGACTTGTAAAATAAGCATAGTAAAGGCTATCAGTGCCACTTTTATTCAAATAAAAGATGCAAAACATTGTTCTAAATAACAGAAAGAAAATCCTAACAAAATAAATTGACGCTCCAAGCAAAACACATATCATGTGGTGAATAAAAATATAGCTCCAAGTAAAGTTACCTATAGACGAGGACGAAAGAGGGGATGCCTTCCGGGGCATCCCCAAGCTTAGGCTCTTGGTTGTCCTTGAATATTACCTTGGGGTGCCTTGGGCATCCCCAAGCTTATGCTCTTGCCACTCCTTATTCCATAGTCCATCGAATCTTTACCCAAAACTTGAAAACTTTACAACACAAAACTCAACAGAAAACTCGTAAGCTCCGTTAGTATAAGAAAATAAAATCACCACTTTTGTTACTGTTGTGAACTCATTCTTTATTTATATTGGTGTAATATCTACTATATTCCAACTTCTCTATGGTTCATACCCTCCGATACTACTCATAGATTCATCAAAATAAACAAACAACACAGAGAAAACAGAATCTGTCAAAAACAGAACAGTCTGTAGCAATCTGTATCATTCGAATATTCTGTAACTCCAAAAATTCTGAAATAAATTTTTGGACGTGAGGAATTTGTATATTAATCATCTGAAAAAATAATCAACCTACAAGCACTCCCAGTAAAAAATGGGAGGTAATCTCGTGAGTGCAAAAGTTTCTGTTTTTTACAGCAAGATCGCATAGACTTCACCCAAGTCTTCCCAAAGGTTCTACTTGGAAGAAACACTAATTAAAACATAAAACCACATCTAACCAGAGACTAGATGAATTATTTATTACTAAACAGGAGCAAAAAGTAAAGAAAAAATAAATAAAATGGGGTTGCCTCCCAATAAGCGCTATCGTTTAACGCCCCTAGCTAGGCATGATGATTTCAATGATGCTCACATAAAAGATAAGAATTGAAACATAAAGAGAGCATCATGAAGAATATGTGAGCAAACGACTTATGGTAACAATAATCAACTAGCATAGGAAGGCAAAACAAGCATAACTTTAAAACTTTAAGCACATAGAGAGGAAACTTGATATTATTGCAATATGTAGAAGCATATGATCCTCTCTCATAATAATTTTCAGTACCATCATGAATGAATTCAACAATATAACTATCACATAAAGCACTCTTTTCATGATGCATAAGCATACAATTTTTATTACTCTCCACATAAGCAAATTTCATCTCATGAATAGTAGTGGGAGCAAACTCAACAAAATAACAATCATGTGAGGCATAATCCAATTGAAAATTAAAATCATGATGACAAGTTTCATGGTTATCAGTATTCTTTATAGCATACAGGTCATCACAATAATCATCATAGATAGCAACTTTGTTCTCATAATCAATTGGAACCTCTTCCGAAATAGTGGATTCATCACTAAATAAAGTCATGACCTCTCCAAATCCACTTTATCAATATAATCATCATAAATAGGTTGCATGCTATCATCATAATATATTTTCTCATCAAAACTTGGGGGACTAAAAATATCATCTTCATCAAACATAGCTTCCCCAAGATTGTGGCTTTGCATATCATTGGCATCATGGATATTCAAGGAATTCATACTAACATCATTGCAATCATGCTCATCATTCATATATTTAGTGCCAAACATTCTAATGCATTATTCTGCTAACACTTTGGCACAATTATCAGAATCCTTATTTTCATGAAAGACATTAAAAAGATGAAGCATATGAGGTACCCTCCATTCTATTTTTTGTGTAGTTTTATTTTATAAACTAAACTAGTGATAAAACAAGAAACTAAAAGATTCGATTGCAATGTCTAAAGACATACCTTCAAGCACTAACCTCCCCAGCAACAACGCCAGAAAAGAGCTTGATGTCTACTACACAACCTTCTTCTTGTACATGTTGTTGGGCCTCCAAGTGCAGAGGTTTGTAGGACAGTAGCAAATTTCCCTCAAGTGGATGACCTAAGGTTTATCAATCCGTGGGAGGTGTAGGATGAAGATGGTCTCTCTCAAGCAACCCTGCAACCAAATAACAAAGAGTCTCTTGTGTCCCCAACACACCCAATACAATGGTAAATTTTATAGGTGCACTAGTTCGGCGAAGAGATGGTGATACAAGTGCAATATGGATGGTAGATATAGGTTTTTGTAAACTGAAAATATAAAAACAGCAAGGTAACATGTGGTAAAAGTGAGTGTAAACAGTATTGCAATGCTAGGAAACAAGGCTCAAGGTTCATACTTTCACTAGTGCAAGTTCTCTCAACAATAATAACATAATTGGATCATATAACTATCCCTCAACATGCAACAAAGAGTCACTCCAAAGTCACTAATAGCGGAGAACAAACGAAGAGATTATTGTAGGGTACGAAACCGCCTCAAAGTTATCCTTTCTGATCGATCTATTCAAGAGTCCGTAGTAAAATAACACGAAGCTATTCTTTCCGTTCGATCTATCCTAGAGTTCGTACTAGAATAACACCTTAAGATAAAAATCAACCAAAACCCTAATATCACCTAGATACTCCAATGTCACCACAAGTATCTGTGGGTAGGATTATACGATATGCATCACACAATCTCAGATTCATCTATTCAAACCAACACAAAGTACTTCAAAGAGCGCCCCAAAGTTTCTACCGGAAAGTCAAGACGAAAACGTGTGCCAACCCCTATGTATAAGTTCACGAGGTCACTGAACCCGCAAGTTGATCACGAAAACATACATCAAGTAGATCACGTGAATATCCCATTGTCACCACAGATAAGCACATGCAAGACATACATCAAGTGTTCTCAAATCCTTAAAGACTCAATCCGATAAGATAACTTCAAAGGGAAAACTCAATCCATTACAAGAGAGTAGAGGGGGAGAAACATCATAAGATCCAACTATAATAGCAAAGCTCGCGATAGAACAAGATCGTGCCGAATCAAGAACACGAGAGAGAACGAGATCAAACACATAGCTACTCGTACATACCCTCAGCCCCGAGGGTGAACTACTCCCTCCTCGTCGTTGAGAGCGCCGGGATGATGAAGATGGCCACCGGTGAGGGATCCCCCTCCGGCAGGGTGCCGGAACAGGGTCCCGATTGGTTTTTGGTGGCTACAGAGGCTTGCGGCGGTGGAACTCCCGATCTAGGTTATGTTCTGGGGGTTTATGTATTTATAGGAATTTTTGGCGTCGGGAACAAGTCAGGGGTGTCTCCGAGTCATCCACGAGACAGGGGGACACGCCCAGGGGGGTGGGCGCGCCCTCCACCCTGGTGGACGGCTCGGTACTCTTCTGGCCCAACTCTTTTGCTCCGGGTGCTTCTTTTGGTCCATAAAAAATCATCAAAAATTGGCACGTCAATTGGACTCCGTTTGGTATTCCTTTTCTGTAAAACTCAAAAACAAGGAAAAAACAAAAACTGGCACTGGGCTCTAGGTTAATAGGTTAGTACCAAAAATCATATAAAATAGCATATAAAACATCCAAAACAGATAATATAATATCATGGAACAATCAAAAATTATAGATACATTGGAGACATATCAACAAGCGACCCAAATCCACCTCCTTCAAACCAGCAGATGAAATAGTCAAATTTTAAGTCCATCCAACAGACCCCAAGAAGACAACATCCATTGGGGCACAACTAGACCCAACGTCAAGCAAACACTGCGACGCTTTTCTGAACCCAAACGTCAAGCTATGGGGGAGGAGCTAGCCAAGTTAATCGAGGCCAGATTCATTAGAGAAATAAAACACCCAGACTGGCTAGCAAACCTGGTGATGGTGCCAAAGAAGGATAAATCCTCGCGCCTATGCGTTGATTTCAAAGACCTCAATAAGTCATGCCCTAAGGATCCCTTCCCCCTCCCCGGCATCGATCAGATTATTGACGCTACCACAGGGCACAACTCACTGTGTGTCCTCGATGCATATTCCGGATACCATCAAATGAAAATGAAGGAGTCCGACCAAGCCGCAACGGCATTTATTACCCCATACGGGCCATTTTGTTTCAATACTATGCCCTTTGGACTCAAAAACGCTGGGGCCACCTACCAACGCATGATTCAAACATGCCTGGAGAAGCAGATCGGCAAGACAGTTGAAGCGTATGTAGATGATGTCGTCATCAAAACCAGGCACATCGAGTCATTAATAGACAATCTACGTCTCAGATTCAACAACCTCCGTGCATATGACATCAAGCTCAATCCGGAAAAGTGTGTTTTCGGCGTTCCCGCTGGAAAACTTTTGGGCTTCATTGTTTCCAATAGAGGAATTGAGACAAACCCAGCTAAAATACGGGCTTTATCACAGTTGGCTACGCTAACAGACCTTAAGCAAGTCCAAAAGCTAGCCGGATGTGTGGCAGCTCTAAGCCGCTTTATCTCCAGACTAGGAGAAAAAGCATTGCCCGTTTACCGCCTTCTCCGACGCATCGATCACTTCGAGTGGACGGATGTGGCAACAGTCGGACTGGAAGAAATAAAGGCTCTTTTAGCAAGCAACCCAATCCTGGCCGCGCAGAACGTCAGCGAACCAATGCTATTATACATCTCTGCGACACGCCAGGTGGTGAGCGCAGTGCTCGTCATCGAACGAGAAGAGGACGGACACAAATTCCCGCTTCAGAAGCCAGTATACTATGTATCCACTGTCCTCACACCATGCAAATCCCGGTACCCTCATTACCAAAAGATAGCATACGCAGTCTTCATGGCATCTCGGAAGCTACAACACTACTTCCAAGAGTGCTCAATCATGGTGGCTTCCGAAGTACCACTCAAAGACAAAATAAACATCTGCGACACTACGGACCGGATCGCCAAATGGGCCATTGAGCTTTTGCCATTCGACATAACGTACAAACCGCGCCGAGCCATTAAATCCCAAGTGTTGGCTGATTTCATCACCAAATGGGCAGAGGCCGAACTCCCTAAAGAGTATGGCACATATTCCAATTGGGTCATGTACTTCGATGGCTCTAAGATGCTGGCCGGTTTGGGAGCGGGCGTTGTCTTAACATCCCCAACGGGAGACACAGTCCAGTACGTACTCCAAATCTTATATACAGACTCCAATAATGCAACCAAATACGAGACCTTATTGCATGGTCTTCGGATGGCTGTCTCCATGGGCATACAACGCCTGGAAGTGCGCGAGGATTCAAACCTCGCAATATCTCAAATAAATGGAGATTTTGATGCCAAAGATCAGAAGATGGCGGCTTATCGTACTGCCATTCTGAAAATGTCGGCTCGATTCGATGGGCTCGAGTTTCATCATGTGGCTCGAGAAAGTAACCAAGCGGCGGACGTCCTTGCTCGCATCGGCGCCAAGCGCGACCCCGTCACACCTAACATCTTTCTGGAAAGGCTCTTCAAGCCATACGTGGTGTGGCAAGGGGAAAGCGGCAACACCAGTCCGGATCCGACTATAGCCCCAGATGCCGAACACACCGATATCATCGGGGGCTCAGCCACCAAAATAACACCATCGGCCCATCTCATCATGGCAGTCATTGCCCCATGGATAGAACCCTTCTTGGCCTACCTTAATAGGCGAGAACTCCCGGAGGATCAGAATGAGGCTCGCTGCATTGTCCGGTGCTCGAAAGCCTACAAGGTTCACGACGGAGAACTCTACAAGAATAGCACTACCGGAGTACTTCAAAGATGTATCTCCGAGGAAGAGGGGAGGCAGCTCTTGGCTGAAATTCATGCCGGTCTCGGTGGTCACCACACCGCGGCTCGGTCCCTTGTAAGCAAGGCCTTCCGTACAGGTTTCTATTGGCCAACGGCGAGGGCACATGCACAGGACCTTGTCCAACGTTGCGTTGGATGCCAACTTTTCGTCAACCAATGCCATCTGCCATCCACCGCTCTCCAGACAATCCCCATAACTTGGCCTTTTGCGGTCTGGGGGCTTGATATGGTCGGACAACTTAAAGGAGGAAGCCATAAGAAAAAAATACATGCTGGTCATGGTGGATAAATTCACTAAGTGGATAGAGGCCAAACTAGTTAAAACGGCCGAAGCCGGACCTGTGATAGACTTCATATCTAGTGTTGTGCACCGTTATGGTGTTCCACACAGCATCATCACCGATAACGGCTCAAATTTCACAACCGACGAGGTGAAAACCTGGTGTGCTAATCTGGGCATTAAGCTCGATTACACCTCTGTCTATCACCCGCGAACAAACGGTCAAGTCGAACACGCAAATGGTCTTATTATGAGCGGCATTAAGCCCAGACTAGTGCGGTCTTTGAAAGAATACAAGCACTGGGTTGAGGAGCTCGACTCCGTACTCTGGGGGCTGCGGACCACGCCCAATCGCACCACTGGATATACACCTTTCTTCATGGTGTACGGCGCAGAGGCTGTGTTACCCTGCGACATTATTCATGACTCACCTCGAGTGCGCATGTATGAAGAAAGAGAGGCCGAGCTGGATCGGCAGGACTGCTTAGATGCCTTGGAGCAGAAGCGCGACGTTGCCAAAGCCCGTTCCGCATTCTGTCAACAGCAGACTCGCAGGTATCAAAGCAGAGAAGTGCGGGCCAAGACTTATCATGTTGGCGAACTCGTTCTACGCTTGTCGGAGAAGAAAAAGGACAAACTCAATCACAAGTGGGAGGGTCCCTTCATCATTAACGAAGTTCTCACCGGAGGAGCGTACCGCCTGCGTGATGCATCAGACAATCGACTAGAGCCGAACCCATGGAACACTGCCATACTCCGAAGATTCTATGCCTAGCGCCTGACTCTTTGTTTGTCTCCATTCCCTTTTTTGTTTCCATTATTTCCTTTTTTTCTCCTCTATTTTCACCTTTTTTAAAGCCTAAAGCTTTTGCATGGCTAAAACCCGTGCACCTATGTCGTACACATCCTCAAATATGTACGTCCATCATACCTGGGGGCTTCTTACAGAATCTTATTATTATTTTGCGAGCTTTAAGCTCACTACATACTTGTCTTTTCCTCGTATGTTCCTTTTCTTCGCCATTATATGCATCGATATGACTTAAGTTTTGGCCAAGCTGGGTTACCTAGCTCCTACGCTTATGCCCTACGTTCCCGTTAGTTCGGCTAGGGCATAAAGGGAGCACCTCTGCGATTGTTACTGCCGGGTCATCCAGATGTGTACCTCAGACTGGGTGAAGCCGAAAGCTAGCGTTCTTAAGGGAATATTCGGTCGGCGGACTAAATATGTTTTTTACTCATTACACTATAAACCCCTAGATGTTATGTATGCTGCGATTTTTAAATCACAGTCCGGGCATGCACGTTAACGCAGGATCACCCAGGGAAAGGAACCCTTAATAGAACTATTCTCTCTAGAAGATGTTTCTTACAATCACAATGTAATATAACATAGCTAGTCGGATACAACTTGTCTGTTCAAGCAACTATGACCCCTACGTCTGGTTTCCACGCATACCCCGGTTTATTTTGCCGCTCAGGTATTCGAAAACCCTCCGCACCTTCGGGTCCAGAGGTCGAAGCAAAAAGGTCGACCATGACAATCATTTTACAATCCAGCTAGGGACAAATATGTCAAGGAAAGTACATAGTCACTGGGACTCAAAAATTTCCTCTTCTATGTCGTCCAAGAGGTTGTCTAGCTTACAATCCTATTGAGAATATTTTGTGGCTACCTTTACCTGGTCGTATACCAAACTAACGGGAATTTCTTTTCCACCTGACCCTGGAGGTCCGACCTGGGCCACATGATTCGGATCAAGCTTGGTATACCGTGCTTTCACCATGGCCCAGGCCTCTCGCGCACCTTCTCGGTAGGCCGATATCTTCCATAATCGAAAACACCTCCGCGCTCCTTTGAATAGCTGCAAAAGCTCCTCCATACTTCCTGGAGGGGAGGTGGATGGCCACAAGGCCTTGGCAACACTCCGCATCGCCTCCCGGGCTCGCTCGTGCATTTGCGACAGCTCTTGTACTAGATCGCCTGAGGATCCGGACATTTCCTCTTCGGGATGGCTGGTCAGCATACCTGCAGACATAAATCTGTCAGTTCCTTTCCTTACCGAATTACACGGAGGTCAGTTTGAACACTTACTAAATATGCCGCCTCGCAGCCTCTTATTTTCCTTCACGGAGTCAGCTAGCTGGGCCCACACATCTTTCAGTTCTTTGCTCGGCTGGGTGTGGGAATCCTGGAGTTTGTTTTTCTCCTCCCTGACCCGTGTCAGTATACGTTCGTCCCCGGCCAGTTGCCTTTTGGCTTCTTGTTCACCCGCCTGCGCGATTTCAAGTGCCTCCTTGAGCTGATCTGATGATCCTGCCATGAAATATGCATCTCTGTTGGCATTACTGGTATATAATTATATTTGCTCGATGGAAGGGAACATTACCAGGCGACGCCTTTTTCGACTTCTCCAGTTCGGCGGTGGCAGCAGTTAGCTTGGTCCAACACTTTTGAAGCTCTTGAGACAACAGGTTGTTCTTCTCCGTAAGCACCTGGTTATACAATGATCCTTAAATCAGTTATATCAACTGCTTCAAGTCTCGGGGGCTACTGGTATATAATTATCGGATTTGTACAATATGAACTTACCCGCATATCTTTCAAATGCTGGTCTGCGGCTCTGGCAAGCCCGTCCCGAGCAGCTCGGATGTATGCATCAGCCGAGCTGAAGGCATTGAATGCCTCCTTTGTAAAGCCGGGGTCGCGAAGAGCGACCCTCCCATGCCGATGATTCATGGGTCTGTGACGGATACATCATCTGAATCCTCTGCTAAAGGGCAATCCGGCGTCACCCCCGTATCGGCCCTTGCCTTTACGACAGTGTTTGGAACCTGGCTATTGGGGCTATGACCGGCAGGACCCCCGGACATAGTCTGGTGAATGCTCTTCCTGATAAAACACAAACAGATGATGTCACAGGTGGATGTGACTGGGCATATTTACAAAGTCATACCTCTTTGATGAAGGCTCGGTCGCGTCTTCGTTTGCCTTCCTCTTCGAAGACTGGCCCGGTGTGGGTGCCGCTCAGTTTGGAGTGGCCTCCGGTGCAGCGTGGCACACCGAGCGCGTCCCCTTTGGAGCATGAGACAGTACGGTGGGTGATAAAGAATAAGGAAGCTCTTTCGGAGGAGACGTCTCCTGATCACTTACGTGTGAGGAAGGGAGAAGACCGGGATAGTCGGTGGTGATGGCCACTTCCGTGCCGTCATAGCTCGCCTGGTAGAATGCCCCGTCCTAGAGCTCCACGAAGATGTCCGGATCCTCTTCGAATCCGGGGTCGAGGTCCCGGTTGTGATCCTCTGGCTGTGGGGCGGGGCTGTATAGCCCCTTGGTGATCTTCCTCCATTCCTGTTACAAATGGACGGATTGATGTTCATTGAAAGTGATTCAGGGAGTAAATTGAGTAGAGCAATGGGATTAAAACTCACCCAGCTGGGAGGATTATACATGGAAAATCCCTCTTGGCGCTTAAGACGGGTGAACTCCTCTTTCTCCCCTTTATACAGATCGGCCAATATTGCAACCAGGGCGGTGAGGGAATCTGGACCCTTTCGTCCGCAGTGCGAGGAGCCATCTCCCCCGTTGAAATGCCACATAGGGAGCCCCCTATATTGGAGCGGCTGAACCCCTTGTGCTATGGAAGTATCCATTACCTCGATTATTGATAATCCGGACTGGGTGAGCGTCTATATCTTGCCCATCAATTGACGGACTTCCACGCTCTCTTCCTCCTTGAGGCTCTGAGGGCGCCAGCTGTGGCGCTTCTTCAGCGGAGCTCTTGAGAACTCAGGAAGACCCATCCGGACCGGATCGGGGAGAGCGACGTCCTCGATATAGAACCATTCAGAAGGCCACTCTTCAGATGCCTTCTTCGGCGTGCAGGACAGGTATCCGGTCTTGGCGATGCGCCATACCTTGGCTCCGCCCACTTCAAATATTGATCCCTCTTGGTTACGAGGGACGAGGCGGAATAGTTTCCTCCATAATTCAAAATGGGCCTCGCAACCCAGGAATAGCTCGCAAAGAGCAATATAAGCCGCGATGTGCAGGATGGAGGCAGGAGTGAAGTTGTGCAGTTGAAGGCCATAATACTCAAGAAGTCCTCGGAGGAACGGATGGATTGGAAATCCAACCCCTCTTATCAGATAAGGAACAAAGCACACTCGTTCCCCCATGGATGGATTGGGGAAGTTTTCCGCTTGAGCTCCGCCATCAAAGGATGACAACCCTGCCCGAACAGGGACTAGATCCGCAGGGGGAAGAAATCCTTGCGTTTGCAGCTTGACCAACTGATTGTGGGAAACGGAGAATCTTTCCCAATCGCCTTTCTCGGAGCTGTGGGGAGAGGAGGAAGAACTGGGAGCATTGGCCATGTTGGAATGGTTTCTCCTAGCAAGCTCTGAGGGTTTTCCTTTTGGCGTGGAACGAATCTGAAGAACCAATCTCTTTAAATAGACGCCTTTTTTACATGGCCAGGGTGTTATGTGCAAAAATACCCCGACCTCTCATATTCGCTCTACACATGGAAGCTGAAGCCATGGAGGCGTGGAAGCTGATGGGCGCGACATTAAATGGAAGGCCGAATACAGCTTTCCAAGTCAGGAACTCTGAAGTAATCGGAGGAGGAACCCGCCTTGCAATGCCTAAGACAATCTGTGCGCCGGACACCTCATCATTGAAGCCTGGTTCGGGGGCTACTGAGGGAGTCCTGGATTACGGGGTCCTCGGGTGTCCGGCCTATTGACGTGGGCCGGACTGATTGGCTGTGAAGATAAAAGACCGAAGACTCTCTCCCGTGTCCGGATGGGACTCTCCTTAGCATGGAAGGCAAGCTTGGCATCCAAGATATGAAGATTCCTTTCTCTATAACCGACTTTGTACAACCCTAGTACCCTCCAATGTCTATATAAACCGGAGGGCTTAGTCCGTAGAGGCAATCATAATCATACAGGCTAGACTTTTAGGGTTTTAGCCATTACGATCTCGTGGTAGATCAACTCTTGTAATACTGATATTCATCGAGATCAATCAAGCAGGAAGTAGGGTATTACCTCCATAGAGAGGGCCCGAACCTGGGTAAACATCATGTCCCCCGTCTCCTGTTACCATCAACCTTAGACGCACAGTTTGGGACCCCATACCCGAGATCCGCCGGTTTTGACCCCGACACTTGTTGACGGGCAAACCAACAACAGGGTCTCCGGTCCTACTAGATAACTCTCACAGAAAGAGATGCACTCTTTGGTCAGATATCCCAGGGCTATGGTTCCATCTGGACGATACATGTTACGAACGAATCCTTTGATGACCGCATTCATCCTCTCGAATGGCACCATGCTGTGCAGGAATGTCTGCCCTAGGTCGATGATGTCGTCCATGATGTGGACACATAGATGCACCATGATGTGGAATTACATCTCTAGCTCATTCAGTATGACAACGATCTCTTCCTGTGGCCCATGGAGTTGCTTCACACTGATCGACTTTCGAGAGATATCATCAAGAAAGTGGCATAGGTCAGTAAGCGTCTCACGCACATGTGTGTCCATAATCCCTCTAAGTGCAACCGGGAGTAACTGCGTCATCATCACATGATAGTCGTGAGACTTCATCCCACTGAACCTTTTTTTCTTAGTGTCCAGGGGTATCTGCTTATCTTCCCACAGTATCCAGAACTAAGTTTGATTCCGGCAATGCACTTGAACAATTGATCGACCTCCTTCGGATCTAAGGTGAAGCAAGACGGGGGGGCAATATTGTTCTTCCTTAATGTTTACTTTTTTCCCCTATGTTCCGTCTCCATCTTTGTCTCGGTCTCCTCTGACGACTTTTTACCGGGCATTTGGAGATCTTTCCTGATATTCAAAAATTCCAAGTCTTTTCTTTCCTTCGACCCATCCTTGGTCCTCTCCGGTATGTTCATCAATGTTCCAAGCAAACTCTCAAGGATAATTTTTGTGATATGCATTTGATCAAGGCTATGAGGCGTGTCGAGTTTGGGCCAGTATTCCAAGTCCCACAAAATAGATCTCGTCTTCCATACCTTCAGCAGGGGCTCCGACGCTTTTTCTTTGTCTTTCCTAGCGAGGGGCACTCTTCCCAGTTCTTCGTAACTCATATATTTCTGCACCGCTACGCTTACGTGGAGGACCTCGATGCACAGCCTTACCATTGAATAGATCACCACGCTTTCTCCACGGGTCATCCGTCTCGAGCCATCTTTGATGCCCCATGTACCATCTTTCGATAGCTGCTGAGAAGTTGTATCATCCATGCACCTCGTGCATCCGCAATATCTGTGGCATAACTGGCCGGAGAGATAGCCGTAACCGAGATAGTCCTGCACCGTCGTGATCAACGCGACTCTCATGTAGAAATACTCTCCTTTGCTTGCATCCCATGTCTTGGCCGGCGTTGTCCATAAGGTTTGTAGCTCCTCTTTCACTAACCCAAGATACAGATTTATATCATTTTCCGGTTGTCTCGGCCCTTGAATAAGCATAGCCATGTGTATGTATTTTTCCTTCATGCACAACCAGGGGGGACGTTGTATATCCATACAAATAGGGGCCATGTGCTATGATTGGTGTTCTGGTTGACAATTCATGCCATCACTACTAGCGCCAAGCACGATGTTCCTTGGATCATTCAATGCTCTCCACTGGCTAGCATCTGCAAGGTGTCTCAGCTTCGGATCATCTCCGTCATCTGGCTTCACCCTCTCTGCATGCCAGCACATAAGCTTTGCTTCCTTAGGATCTACGAAATACCGATGTAGACGCAGAGTGATCGGAAAGTACCATACAACTTTCTATGGAGCTTTCTTTCCGGCCTTTTTATATCGTGAAGCATTGCACTTTGGATAGATGGTTTTTTCCGCGTACTCGTTCTGATATATGATGCAATCATTAATGCATGTGTGTTATCTAATGTGTGGCAGATCAAGAGGGCACACGATTTTCTTTGCCTCCTCGACACTAGTAGGACACAGGCTTCCCGCGGGAAGAACCTTCTTTAGATACTTCAGAAGCTCATCCAGTCTTTCATCTATCCATTTGTTTTTTGCCTTCATCTTTAGAAGTTCTAGTGTGAAACTCAAGCGGGTCACCTCGGGATTGCGACCATCATACAAAGAGTTATCGAGTCTACCTCCAGTTGCGCCAGTTTGGCCTCCTCTCTAGCAGCAGCTCTGTTGCTAGTCGTCTTCTTGCGAAGCAGGTCTCGAACATGCGGGTCCTGCATGGCTGAACTTAGTAGCGACAAAGACGGCGGCGTGTCCTCGTCTTCTCCGCCTTGAACTGTCTCTTCTCCATCGACATTTCCAAGGCAGTCTTCCTCTTCGGGCACATAATCGGCCATCCCTTCGTCTGGTGGCCCCATGTCATTATTTCCTGCCCCGCCGATGACCTCATCATCATTATCATCTTGACTTATCCACCGAGTATGGCCATCCATGAAACCATGCATGAGTAGGTGCGCCTTGAATGTACCACCCTCAAAGGGGTCGAGCCTGACTATTCCTTTGCATTTTCGACACGAACATACAACATCCTTCAGTCTTTTTTCATACATGTCGTCCACAGCGGATTGCTAGTATCTTTCCACCATCCTTCCATTGACCTTCATGATCACCTGCGCGGAGCAAATATTATAACCACGTACATATGCATGCATGGATCAAATTCATACAAAAAATCGGCATGACCTTCCCTAAACAGAGGACATATTTAGTTTCCCTGAAATTCGCCGAAACGGAATTGAATTGACATTTCGACAAAACATAGGCAACTTATGTCACCCACATTATTTCATCAAATACACAATGTAGGCAACACTACAGGAATCAGCTTCTTTGCTGTCCGCCATGGCGGACGGCAAAGGCATGGATCACGGACGGCAAACTTCTTTGCCGTCCGCCAGCAGACGGCAAAATGTCCGGATGAACAGGTGCCAGCAAAGGCCTTTTTTGCCGTCTGCTTCGTAGAAACGGACGGCAAAGGATTGTGCCGTCCGCCGTGGGTGGCCAGCAGACGGCAAAGATCGTCGACGGAAGTGAGGTGGGGTGAGAGCCATTAGGGGTTAACGGCGTGCTTTGCCGTCAGCCAGCGACGGCAACGACAAAGTGCTCAAACATACCAGTCCCAGGAATCACAGGTAGCTGCCACGTGGCATGTTTGCCGTCAGCTAGCGGACGGCAAAGTTCTTTGCCGTCCGCTAGCTGACGGCGAAGAGCCTGTACAACCCTTTTTTCATTTAATTCATTCAATTTGATAGCAATTCACAGATATAAACAAATATATACATATATACAAAACAAGCATATCCAACACACTAGTTTCATCATATATACATACATAACCAACACATATATAGGTTCCATCCTTACATATTACAAAAGTTTCACATTGTTCATCCAACACCGTTATCCATCCATCCATATAACAAGTTCCAACCATGCAAGTTCATTGATACAAAATAAAAGCACAAATGGTAAATAAGCACTCCATCCATGCAAGCTTTCATGAATTAAATCTGTTCTGCGAGATGATAAACAAGAAGTTAGACGAAGAAGAATAAAATGAAGAAGAAGACTATAAGAAGTAAGCATACTTAAGTAAAATGGAGCTAACGTAGAAGAAAATGAAGAAGAAGAAGAAGAAGAAGAAGACTATAAGCTTATTATGTAAAATTGGTCATTTTGTGCTAACATAAGTAATTTTGGAGTTATCCTATAGGAAAATAAGCATATTAGAGCTAAC
>NC_057802.1:35680611-35683588 GCF_018294505.1 Triticum aestivum
AAGAAGAAGAAGAAGAAGAAGAAGACTATAAGCTTATTATGCAAACTTGGTCATTTTGTGCTAACATAAGTACTTTTGGAGCTAACATATAGGAAACTAAGCATAGTAGAGATAACTTAGCATATTAGAGCAAACATAGGTAACTAAGCATATTAGAGCTAACATAGGTAACTAAGCATATCGGACGAAACAAAGCTAAGTATATATAGATCATTTTGTAGATCAAACATACCTGACATAGTTTAGTTATCATTTTTCTTCTCCTTCTCCTTCCTCAGCCTGATGCGCCAAGAGCGGTGAGGCGGTGGAGGCAGTGGGATGTAGTCTTCTACCACAATTGGCGTGATCATGTCGCCAAGCTGTGCGATCGCCGGCGCCACCACCGGCGCGAGGTCATTGTTAGGAACCACCACCATCGCGAGGCCATCTTCAGGCAGGACAGGCACGACCATCGCTAGGTCATCCTCAACCACCACCATATCTTGCCCATGGTCAACCACCACCATATCTTGCCCATGGTCAGCCACCACCATCTCTTGCCCTTGGTCAGCCACCACCATCGCTAGGTCATCCTCAGCCTGATGCCCACTCTGCTCCTCTTCTTCCCCACTCCAGTCCGGATCATCCTCCTTGCTGTCTTTGCTGCAACCAGAATCGCTGCTGCTTTTGCTACAACCAGAATCGCTATTGCTTTGGTTGTAGCCAGTGTCGCTACTGCTGCTCCCATTGCCTGTCCACATGCAACAATGCCCATTAACAATCGATGCGAGACAAAGCCAAATGTATAGGAAGAAGAGGCAGAACGTACTGGCATTATCGTCGTCAGCGTAGCGCATGTGACATATAGTCGCGTTGAACACCTTCACGATGAGCATGGTGGCGTCGTCGTCATACCTGAAGAGAAGGAAGTACCCCTACCGCAGGTCGTAGGCACGGTAGAACTTCTCCCAGCCACGACAAAGGTACATGTGGCCCTCCTTGATCACCAACTCCACGTCCCACAGCCTGCGAAACCCGCTGCCGGCCTATCGCTGCTTCACATTATTTGGCGGATCTTCACCCAACATGTTCATAAAAGTGTCAGGCGGCCTTTGCAGTTTGCGACAATGAGTGATGTAGCAAACAACAGAGTTATCATAATGATATGGGTGAAGGGGAGATCTCTCCTTTTATATACCTGTCCCAAGTATGATACTGAAGAACTCGAAAGCATCCAACTCGTACTCCAGTGTGGCAGAGCAGAGTCTGCGGTGGCGGCTTCCCCCCATCTCTGATAAGCAGCAGAAGATACCAATTAGTACCCTTACAACATTATCATACAACATTATAACATAAGAAATTTTTAGCAGAAGATAATCAACTACACCAAGTTATCATTTCTCATTCAAAAAACAATGCACTTGTGGACATATGATGGCTCTAGTTGAATTTATTAGTAGCTAGCAGTATAAAAACATTCAAGTAAAGAAAAGAAAGAAACTGCAAAACACGTGGAACCCTAAATAAGAAAGTATAAAAACGTGTCTTTTTCTTCTTCTTCCCCTCTTCTTCCTTTTTCCTCTTTTTCCTTTTCTTCTTCTTTCTCTTCTTCCTTTTCTTCTTCTTCTTCTTCTTCTTCTTCTTCTTCTTCTTCTTCTTCTTCTTTTTCTTCTTCTTCTTCTTCTTCTTCTTCTTCTTTTTCTTATTCTTTTCCTCCTCCTCTTCTTCTTCTTCCTTTTCCTTTCCCTCTTCTTTGCTCCTCCTCCTTTAACTCAGAGACTCCTCCTTGGACCAACCCATCTCCCAACCTACCACCACATGTTAAAGCAAGAGAGGTGAGTTGTTTCTTTGCATTTACCCTCGCCTTTGCAGCCAACAAGGCAGTAGGTACATTTTCTAGGCTCCATAGTGAAAGGCAATTGAGCTGTGAAAGAGGCCCCAACTCTTCCATACTACACCAGTCACCATCAATATAGGCTGGAAACCCACATAGTACCCTCAAATTTGTAAGAGCCCGGAAACCCCTAGCTAGGAATAAAGTTTACACAAGTGTCCTCAATATCAAGAAATCTCAACCCTTGAAGCCTGACAATGCTATCTGGAAGTTCCACAAAACTTTCACAACCTTCAAGGCTAATATGCTATAGGAATTTCATCTCATGGATATTCTCTGGCAGTCTACAAATATCAGTCCTCTTTAATACCAAATACCTCAAGTGCTTGAGTTGGTACACACATTCAACCAGTGCAACAATATTTGCAGATTCAATATGTACAAGTCGTAGACTTGGGAAGTTAATCAACGAATCACCAGGCTGAATTTTGAGGCTTCTGGTTAATATTAGTGACCTACTAATGTTTCATCCACTGTGACCTACTAATGCTTGGGAAGTTAAGGTTTTGTTTAGCAGTATCTCCACTGTGAGCTACTAATGTTTCATCCCTAGCCATAAATTGAGCAAATGAGCGAATGACATCATGCATATTGCAGATAAGTTGGCTAGGAAATGATGAATCTATCTCTATAAGGTTCCTTATTATTAGCCTCCTTGAACCAATCCTTTACAGATCCACATAGACACTAAGTTGGCGGGCGGGGGAGGTTTTCCTTTCCTTCTTCTCTTCCTCTTCTTCTTCTTCTTCTTCTTCTTCTTCTTCTTCTTCTTCTTTTCTTTCTTCTTCTCCCTCCTCCTCTTCCTCCCTCCTCCTCCTCCTTCTACTCTTCTTCTTCTTCTTCTTCTTCTTCTTTTCATCTTTTTTCTACTTCTTTTAATAATATGACTAATTATCTAAAACCCATGCACTAAATCTAACACTAACACATATCTAGCACTAAATCTAACACTAACAATTAAACAGCAAAAAAAAGAAAAAAAAGAAAAAAATAACTCACCGGAGCCGATGGGGGCCGGGGTATCGCAGCGGCAGGGTGGCGGTGGCGACGGGGGCCGCAGGGCTCGGGACGGTGGAGCTCAGGGGGGCAGTGAGCGGCGGCGCC
>NC_057802.1:35684022-35684771 GCF_018294505.1 Triticum aestivum
GGGGCAACGGGGCAAGCGGCGGCGGGTGGCGGGGGCGGCGGCGGGTGGTGGGAGCGGCGGCGGGCGGCAGGGGCAGCAGCAGTTGGTGGGGGCGGCGGTGGGTGGTTGTGGTCGTCGGGGAGGAGAGAGGGAGAGAAACAGAGAGATGGAGGGGCGGGGTGGGGCTCGGTCGTTAGTTAGGTTAGTTCTTTGCCGTCCGCCCCATCTTTGCCGTCCGCTTTTTTTTCTCTTTACCGTCTGCTAGCAGACGGCAAAGAGGGGGGCCGTTAAGTTTTTTCTAATCAGCTCGTTAGTGGGGTCCACCTCTCTCTTTGCCTTCTGCCAGCTGACGGCAAAGAACTGGGTGATGGCAAAGACCCATCAGCCAGTTCTTTGTCGTCCGTTTTCTGTAAGCGGGCGGCAAAGACCTTCTTTGCCGTCAGCAAGCGGACAACAAAGAATTAGCAGACGGCAAAGAAGTGGATTCCAGTAGTGCAACTCAAATTATGCCACACACAATTCGTTATAGTCTCATATCACCCATATAAATATAGTTTGGGTCCTATCCACACAAACACTTTTTTTTTGCTCACCTATGTGTCGAGAGGGATATCGAGCACCTTTCTTCTTAATTACCTAATAACTCTAGATATATATATAGCACTAACTAGCTAGCTAGCTAGGGATAGAGAGAGCTAGGGAGAGAGTGGGAGGAGAGGGAGAGGAGAGGGAAGGCATTAATGGAAGGGGGTGGTGGAGGGGAATGAAGA
>NC_057802.1:35685261-35733584 GCF_018294505.1 Triticum aestivum
AATGTAGGGGTGGTGGAGGGGCAAAGAAGAGGGGGTGGTGGAGGGCAAAGAAGAGGGGGAGGGTGGAGGGCGAAGAAGAGGGGGAGGGAGGGCTGTAATGGAGGGGTAGTGGAGGGGAAGCATTGAAAGGAACAAGCAAGGTGCAAGGAAAGGGGGAGAAAGGAAGGGGGAGAGGAAGAAGGGGAAAGGTGGTAGCTAGGTGGCTGGTGGCCATAGCAGTAGCGCGGGTCACCTATGCGCGCTACTGCTATCGCAGCCTGCAAAATATCTACGGCTAGTGGTTGCACTACCTATAGCGTGGGCTACAAAAACACGCTACTGGTAAAACGTTATACATAGAAAAATAGCAGTAGCGCGTTTGTCTAAACAGGTGCTATAGATACTTAACTAACAGTAGCACCAGTTGGTCGACCAGCGCTACTAATATTTGTTGATCAAGGGGTGTGGTGTGTTACACTTAGCAGTAGCGTGTGGCTAGATGACAAGCGTTGCTGCTAACAGAAACCAGTAGCGCTCTTTCTAACCAGCGCTACTACTAACTACTAGTTGTGTGGGGTCATAAACAAACGCTACTGGTAAACTTCTATCTATAAGCATTTTCCTAGTATTGAGGCGAAGAGCCAAGCGCAACCCGAACATGGCAGTTGCGAACGCCCGCGTGGCAGTCTTTGTGTAGCGGTGGGGCGCAGTGCGGAGCCTTGGAGCACGCATATAGATATGCTCTTGAATGAGACAAAATTGCTATGTAAGCAGGCTATAAGCCCACTGTTGTAGTACTTGCTAGTATAGCCCTGTAAACCGGAAAGGAGTATTTTCCTTTCTAGAGATTTCAACAAGTGACTACACCCTAAATGAGTACATATGGAGCAAAATGAGTGAATCTACACTGTTAATAAATATGTAGTTCTCTCGTTTTCCTCTCCGCCTTCACGGTGCACAATATTGAGTATATGCACTACAAAAAAAAGACACATCCGTGACATTTTGGGCTGAACAAATTTTTTTCCTGTCATGCTTATGACAGTACTATGACGATAATTGTGACAAAACCCGGTGTCATCATAGATGTGGTGGGCTCCTACTTCTATGACAAAAAATCATGAGAAAAAATGGGCTTTTTGTCCTGGGCGGGCCGGAGACGCGGCTGCATGACATTCTTTCGGCTGTCCATGACGGAAAAAACCATGGTAGAAGCGAGAGCGAGGAAAATATCGGGGAGTTCCCGGTTACGGTGGGTGGTTGGAGGTCGAGCGATGCACGTTTCTCTCGTACACGTACGCGCTTAGGTGCGAGGCATTGGGCTCTAACTTAACCCGAGCGAGGCATTCGCCTACTGAGCCCGAGCGATTGCACTACAGGCTATGCGTCACTGAACCCTAGCGATCGATCGATCCCTAGCTGTTAACTGAACCCGGTTGAGCAATTCCCTCGCTACTACTACTAACTGAATCCGATCGAACCTGCTACCTCGTGGGGTGGGGTTGGATGAACAGTTCTCGGTGGGGGTTGGATGAATAGGACCCCGTGGTAGTAGAGGCCGTTGCTGCTGGATGAACAGGACCCCGGTCAATCGAGCTGGTTGGGGTGGATGAACAGCACCCCGTGGAGGGCTGGATGAACAGGACAACCCCATGGAGGGCTGGTTGAACAGTAGCCGGTGGAGGGCCGGATGAACAGTAGCCCATGAAGGGGTGGTTGAACTGGACCCCGTGGTGAGGGCTGGTTGAACAGTAGCCGGTGGAGGAGCGGCGGAGGCTGGATGAACAGGAGCCCGTGGATGAACAGTCGCACGTGGAGGCTCGAGGAGGTCGACGGTGGATGAACAGTCGCAGGTGGAGGCTGAAGGAGGTCGATGGTGGAGATGAACAGTAGCCCGTGAAGTCCCGTTTTGCGGTACGCCACACCCCTCATGATGAACAGGACCCCCGTTCCAACCGTAGAGCTCGAACACAAGTCCGTTTCCTCCGTTTTGCGCTACGCCACAACCCTCCCGATCAACAGGACCCTGTTTCGACCGTAGGAGGTCGAAGAGACGTCTGTTTCCTCCGTTTTGCGGTACGCCACACCCCTCCCGGTGAATAAGATCCTGTTTTGGTAGTAGGCGGTCAAACACAAGGCCATTTCCTCCGTTCCGCGATACGCCAGGCATCATTTTGATAGGCTGTTCCGTCCAAGACGGTTGGGTCCTGATGAACACGACGCATTCCGTTGCCTCCCGATGAACACGACAATGCAGTTTCTTCGTTCCGACCCATCCATGTACACAAGCCCTGGCTGTATGTATGCGCGAGTAGGCATTTGAGACCCCGCCCATATGTATGTACATGGCAGTATTTACTTTCTTGCACACTGGTTGTACGTATGTGTACATGCTACGTCCGCGCCTCTACTACGACACGTGCCATTCCTTACTCGGCCATAGCTCATCGCGGCGGCGTGCAGACAGACTGTCGGTGTCAAAACCAGCAGATCTCAGGTAGGGGGTCCCGAACTGTGCGTCTAAGGTCGATGGTAACAGGAGACAGGGGACACGATGTTTACCCAGGTTCGGGCCCTCTCAATCGAGGTAATGCCCTACTCCTTCTTGATTGATCTTGATGAATATGAGTATTACAAGAGTTGTTCTACCACGAGATCGTGATGGCTAAACCCTAGAAGTCTAGCCTATGATTACGATTGTGATTGTATATCTGCCTCTATGGACTAAGCCCTCCGGTTTATATATATAGACACCGGAGGGAGCTAGGTTTATACAAAGTCGGTTACAGAGAAAGGAATCTTCATATCTTGGACGCCAAGCTTGCCTTCCATGCTAAGGAGAGTCCCGTACGGACACGGGAGAGAGTCTTCGGTCTTGTATCTTCACAGCCCATCAGTCCGGCCAACGTCAATATTCCGGACGTCCGAGGACCCCTTAATCCAGGACTCACTCAGTAGCCCCTCAACCAGGCTTCAATGACGAGATGTCCGATGCGCAGATTGTCTTCGGCATTGCAAGGCGGGTTCCTCCTCTGATTACTTCCCCACAGTCCTTGAACACGACCGTGTCCGACTCTGCAAAACAAATACCACACACTACCGTAGAGAATATAATATTCCATGAGTCCAATCTGCTAACAACTTTTTGTAGCGTGACATCACGTCATCACTCGGTCATTATTTCGAACCGTTTCTTAGCCGGCCCTCTCACGTTTTGAGACGCGGTTTTACTGGAACGTCTTGTCAAAGCAGACATCGTGTCCCCTTATTGCGGGATTCTCATCAACATGGGCGTGGGTAACCAACCGCCCGGCTAGCATTATTCCTTAGGAATAGGCAGGTTTTAAGGCCTAGGCGGAGGAGTCTTTTGATATTCATTGCCTTTATAAAGGGACCAAGACCCGTCTTTCTCCCCTACGCCAACCTGTTCCTTGACCTCCTCAACCTCAAGTTCCAACACCCAAAGCTCAAACTAATCGCTTCGACCTTCCCAGCCGTGTCCGGATCCAGCCTTCAAGGTTAATGGGTGGCTTCCTCCATCACAGAGGAAGATATCACGAAGCTCCGGGCGGCAAGATACCTGACCGCGGAAATCACCCACAGGCTTCCTGCCCAAGGGCAGGTTATTCCCACTCCCAGATCCGGCGAGAGGGTCGTATTCATCTCACACTTCCTCCGAGGGCTGGGGTTTGCTCTTAATCCCTTCGTTCGAGGGCCCATGTTCTATTACGGGCTAGATTTTCAAGATTTAGCCCCAGACTCCTTTCTTCACATCTCGGCATTCATTGTTACGTGCGAGGCCTTCCTCCGAATCCCCCCACACTTCGGCTTATGGCTCAAGACCTTTAATGTGAAGCCAAAGTAGTTGATGGGAAACAAGCGGAGTGTGGCGGTGCTATGGTAAGCAAACTTGCTAATACACCTTGGCCAAAAGGCTCTTTCATGGAATCCTCTGACTTATGGCAGCAGGAGTGGTTTTACATCACTGAGCCCCGCGGTACCAAGTGGGTAGCTACGCCCATGTTCCGGTCTGGCCTTCCATTACGGCTTGCATCATGGATTAATAAGGGGCTGGACTGGGGATCAACGGACGAAGTGCTGAGGCTACAAAGCCGCATCCGGAGCCTGACACCGACCTCATCAACGTAATCGAGGTAATGCTAGTCCGCCGGGTCCTGCTGTGCCAGTGACGGCCTCTCCGCATGTGGGAGTTCAATCCGGAAGGACTACGGTCCCTTCAGCACTTCTTTGGCCTTACGCACAAAAGAATGTGGCAGTTATTCTTCGGGACACGAAAACAGTGGTCGGACACTACCGAGGACATCGGCCTCGACTGCAACCATCCGGACACTTCGGTAAGCCATCGACTCCCGAACACAGCTTTAGTTAAATATCTCGTGACCATATACTGAGAAAACCGTCTTCGATCAGGGCTGGATCAAGAAGGCGGAAAGAATTAGGTGTCCGGCCCCTCTCCCCGAAGACTCCGTCGATCCCGTGTCAACAAGGATGCTGGCTCCAGTGCCATATCAAGTGTTGGCGGAGGAGGACAAAGAGGAGAGCAAGAATGCTAAAGGTGGTATTCATTCTAAGGGCACACTAGACACCATGTCCGGGGAGATTGGAACTCCCTCTTCCGTAGACAAAGAGGAAGAGATTGACATCCCATCTCTCGGTGGGAAGAAAAGGGCCGCCTCCGAAGATTTGGAGGCAAAGGCTCCTAAGAGAGGGAAGATGTCCCAGTCAGTTGGTTCGGACCCATAAGACGATGTCGTCACGCAGCTCCTTCTTAAGGACAAACCCTTAGCCGAATCGTAAGTGAACATAGTCATCCTCAACATATCCCATTGCTTTCCGGTTACCAAGGTAACATTTAATATATATTTGTTGTCCGGCACACAGTCTTCCTCAACAGTCCTCTTCCTCGGGGGATCTTCTTCCGAAGATGATGGAAAGCGAAACACCTCCATAGGCCTCCTCGCCCAATAGGGCGGATGACTCCGAAGTATCATCCCGGAGGATCCTTCCCAATCAACAAGCGGTGCGAGGGACAATGAGGATTACGCCCAAAGGTGATACTTCGATTGCCCAGAGTCCAGAGCACGCGGACCCTATGGGGATCAATAATAAAGGGCCCAGAGTATCCGGTTTATAGCCATAGACAATTCTATAGTCGAGTAAACGGATTCCTTTGAAGGGAGTCTGTACTCCCGCGGCCGCTCCCAAGGATCCAGGGGCGCCGGACACAATGACGGGCATGCTGCAACATGCATCCGTCTCAGAGGAACATCGTACCTTAATGGGTGCGGTAATTGAAAGGATTCTGTCCGCGAGAAGCGGATTAAATGAAGCCTTCATGAGCCTGCTAAAAGGCTTCGAGGTATGTCATGTAATATCTTTAATTGCACTTCTATGTGCAAAATGTACCTGTATATAGGTAGTAGCCCCTGAGACTCTGGTTTGTGTCCGAAGGGAGGCGATCAGAGGATCAAAAAAGATATGCCCCTGAAATAATTTTATCAATTGGAACACAAGCTGTTGAATACATGACGACTACTCAAACTACCGAGGTAACAAGGTTGAAGCAGAAAATTGATGTGGCGGATGACGGCATCACCCTTATCAACAGGAGGCTCGACGAGGCACAATGTATGTGTTGGGGGCCATCAGTATATGTAAGTATGATAATATGAGCATGACGCTGAAAAATTGTATACTGGTATATGCATGACTGCAGATAGCACTGCCGCTGTGGAGGCCCTTCGAGCTGAGCTTGTCCAAGCCAAGGAGCAAGCCAGGATGACTAATGTGGCTGTCGGGAAGGCAGCTGCTGAGTTAAAGTCCGAACAGGCCGCTCGGTGCCAGTGCGAGGAGAGAATGTCTATCATGACTCGTGAGCTAAAGGAGGCCAATGTTCGATGTGAATTCCTCGAGAAGGATAACAAAGCCAGAACGGCTGCTATCGATAAGGCCTTACAAGAGGCAAAAGAGGCATGATCCGAGTCTAGGGCAGCTTGGGAGGAAATCCAGCAAGCTGGAGAGATAGCGGCTGGTAAGTTGTTCTTGTTATAGACTAAATTCGGCGATCCGAAGTATGCTCCCCTTAAACAAATATGGAGTTCTCCACATGCTTTCTTGGACTTGCCGAAGAGTGTCTCCGATGCGACGCAGTTCTTCCAAGCGCGAGAAGGTCACACGACGGAAAAACTTTTCTGGTCGCAATTCAGCATGCGAGAGCGCGTGCTGCTGCTGAACGAACAGATGGCCCAGTGGGTCGAGCTCCACAGGGTATCCGGATCTGCCATGACGGACGTTGTGGTCCGGCTTTGGCTGACTGAGCCAATTCCGAATAGTTATTTCGGTTTGGTGCAGCGACTTGTTGATGCAGAGCCACATATCGACGCCGTTAAGCGGTCAGCATGCATAGAAGGTGCACGGATGGCCTTTGCCCACGTCAAGACATTCTGGGCAAAGATGAAGGCCACCGATATTGCGGAGAAGAGTCCACCCAAGGGCAAGGAACATCATATGCCAGAGGATTATTTTGAGGACTTCCTAGAAGGTGCCCGCATGATAGAGGGTCAGTGCTCGAAAGATGTAATATTCGAGTGAAATATATCGAGATCGTAGAAAACAATATTATGATATATTATGGCTATGTTTTTTATACTGCTTTTTGCCCGAAAGGTTTTTAGTGCCTCCTGTGTGGCCGTTTTTGTATAATCTCAATGTTTACCAGTTGTCGGCTTCAACCCCTCGCATATAATGCGGGGATGTTCGAAAAAGCATTTGATCACTCTTGACCCAACGTCTTGGTCCATTAAGGAGGTGTCAATGCGGCGAACCAGGCAATCGGACTATAGGGCTCTAACACTTTCACTTAGCCATAGGAGTTTGATGGCGGGACTATGATATAGCCCCTGGTATGTACGCAGTTATCCGGATGCGGTGCGTTTACATACGTGACCAGAAGAACGGTCCTTCATGTAATACGGAAGGAATCGCGAAGAATCTAGTGAGTCATCGAGTGGTTGACCAGCTCTCGCTGCATCATGACAGTCAGTTTTCGGCTTTCTCTACTGAGGTGCTCATCCGGATGAACCAGGACACAATCGCAGTAGTTCTCCCTTTACTACCTTAGCCGATAGAGACGAACGTAAGGTAGTAAGCATAGGAGTCGGGCAACCCAACTATTGACCAAAGACATGATTCGGAGCTGATGCATATAAGGCCAAACTCGTGACGCCGAAGTGCACTGAAAAGTTGTTCGGATTTGCCGGCAACTAATATGTTGTCGTATCGAGCCGCCGAGGTGCGTTCATGGAACAACCGAGGAAAGAAAACTCAGTTTTGTAGAAAAAATGAGTATTGAATATGGGTTATGTTCACAGGAACCTGATTGACACGTTAAACGCAATCATACAGATTACAACACCCTATTCGGACTATATGACATGCCGGGGGCGGAAGGCTGAGCAAAAAAGGGCAACTTACAGGTTTGAAATAAAGAGTGCGGTCTTATGAAAATCATTCGGACCTCCTATTGCACGGCTGCGTTGCATTGCCTTCTTTAAAGGACTTCTCAGCAGCAATAGCTTTGGGCTATTTGGAAAAAACCAAATTCGGAAATAATCCGAAAGATGATCAGGCTTCGAATCACCTGTGGTAAAAAATGAAAGTTAGTTTAGAAAAGAAGGAAAAATACTATAAGAGTATGGGCCGTGTTGTAGGCCTGTCCGTATAGTGCCTCCGCCGATGACCATGGTATTTTTAGTGCATAATTATGTATGCGTTGTACAAACTTCGCGGCTATATAGGGTGGAGGACGGAGGCCGAAGTGCTAATACAGCTTTCAAACTGTTCAGTCCTGTTTAATAGAGACCGGCGGCTTGATGGCCAATGAGATATGTGGCTTAAGAAGGCCGCTTTATATTCCGGGTGTAATAGCTGTAGTATTTACTTTAGTGAGATGGAACCAATCGATAATTGGATCGAGGATCAGAGCTGCCGATCTTTCCTGATGGATTGGGGGTCCATGCGATCAAAAGTGATCGGGAAGGTCGACCATTGGCGTAATTTTGGGGCGGCTGGCTCGATGGCGCCGACGTCCCCTAGTGCGCATTTGCATTCCCCTATCACATACACCATGCTCACTGTTTTTTCTTCGGGGGGAAATTGCTTCTGACCCCCGGTTTTTGGTCGGTCAGTCTCTTCGTCGCTGTTACTGGGCGGCCCCTTCCCCATATGTTCGGCATTCAGCCGGCCGGCTTGTTTAAAGACCCAACAGTTTCTATTGGTGTGATTGGCCGGTTTATTGGGGGTGCCATGGATCTGGCAGGGCCGATCTAGTATTTTGTCTAGATTGGATGGTCCATCTCTATTTGCCTTGAATGGCTTTTTCCGTTGAGCGGGTTTGGAACCGCTGAATCCGGCGTTGACCGCCGTATCGTGCGTTCCTTCATTATTAGTGCGGCGCTTGTGTTTGATGCGTCGTGGCTTGTCGTTGCTGACTTAGACTTCGGAAGTGCCCGGATCATGGGCGCTGTTGCTTCTACGAGCGAGCCAGCACTCCTCTCCCCCGCAAAAGCGGGTCATCAGAGCGGTAAGGGCTGACATGGATTTTGCTTTTTCTTGACCAAGGTGGCGGGCGAGCCACTCGTCCTGGACACTGTGTTTGAAGGCCGCGAGGGATTCTGCGTCCGGACAGTTGACAATTTGGTTCTTTTTAATTAAGAACCTAGTCCAGATTTGCCTGGCTGACTCTTCGGGTTGCTGGATGATGTGACTTAGGTCATCGGCATCTGGTGGCCGGACATATGTAACTTGGAAGTTACTGCGGAAGGCGTCTTCTAGGTCTTCCCAGCTGCTAACGGAGTTTTCGGGCAGGCTGTTTAACCAGTGTCGAGCTGGTCCTTTAAGTTTCAGTGGGAGGTATTTGATGGCATGGAGATTATCACCACGGGCCATATGAATATGGAGAAGAAAATCTTCGATCCATACCGCGGGTTCTGTTGTTCCATCGTATGATTCTATATTCATGGGTTTAAACCCTTCGGGGAACTCATGCTCCATTACTTCATCAGTGAAGCAGGGGGGTGTGCTACACCTCTGTATCAGGCCAAATCATGACGCAATTCGGATGAAGTCCGTATGCGGTTTTCGGTCCGGGCGTGGTTTTTCCTGGCGCGTCCCCATGATCCATAGATCGATCTTGTCTGACCTGCTCTGTTTTCCAGGTCTTGTCGTAGGTCGTACGTGTATTCCTGAGTTGTAGTGCCTCTGCTTGTACAGCGAGGTAATACAGGCTGGTGTTCGCATGGGACTGCCGTTTTATCCCGGCCACGTGGTGTGGCACCCCGGCTCAGAGAAACCGGAACGCCCCGTATTCCAGCCCAGAGATCGAGGAGAAGTCTTCTGGAATACGGCACTGCTTAGCATAGAACAAATCAGCTCTTTATTACAAGTTATATGGATACAAGGGATTACATCGGCACAGCGAAACTACACCTGCCCCGGTTGCTCTATGCAAGCAGTAGAACAACACGATGCAGCGGAATAACTCTAGCAGCGGAACAACGTCAACGGTGATGAACTCCACTCCGCAGGGACTCTGGCTGGAACGCTTATCCTAGCTCGCACAAACGGAAACCATGACAACAAGCAATCAAATCCGGCATGACCTGCAATCTGGCATGACATGCTAGGTCAGCACATTGAATGTACTTGCAAGCTCGCAATAACCAGAAGCATTCAGCACAAACAACAGCATGGCAATTACATGTTAAGCAGGAATTAACATGAGATCATCAGGATAACATGGCATGAACAACATGAACATAATACAGCTAGAACAATATGAGCATGGCATGAACATATAAACATGATGACACTATCATGCAACATGGTGACGTTATCCTGCACCAACTTACTCTGTTCGGGTTACCTCGTAACCAACACAGGCATCACTTACCAACCTCGGACATCACACAATCATCTTAGGATCAAATCATGCTTGGTATAAACCATACCGTAGCAATCATTAAATGACCACAACGAGCTTGATCTTTACCCACGATTCTCGCTCAACATCACGAATATCCAACAACTCGGTATCCACGATACCACGGTGATCATCTCACGATCACATAAATATCAATCAACTTCAGTATCCATGATACCTCCATGATCATCTCACGATCACAACCAATTTCATTCTAATCATAGAACCAGGGTTGTTATTAAGCACATTATTATTATTACTGTTGACCCACAATGTGGCCGACACGAACTGGGCCCTTATCCACGGGCGCATAAACGGTCCCAAACGGGGACAAGGTACCATAACAACAACAACGGGCACACAAGGCTTATGTCCGCCTACCTGATCAGGGTAGCGCGTGCCCATAACCTTCCCTCGTAGGAGGCACCGGCGAGAGGCATGACAATAGACCCAGTTAGGACCTTCCCATAAAGGTAAGCGTGGTTGCACTGGTCAGCTCAATATGGTGGCACCATGACTCAGCCAACAGTTGTTCAAGTCCAATTTGATCCGGTTAAACTTGATTGCAATATGCTGAGACATGATGCAATTACAATACATGACCATGATATCAACATGAGCATGGGGTGCAACATAACAATCCACCATATCAACAATGAATCATATCCATCTGAGCATATCATAATGACGAGCATGAATTTTACAAGTATAACACTACTCATAGCATAACATGATCACTACCATCAACATTAAATACCATGCAAGAACACATCCATAACATAACCGAGTGAATAATTAACCGACTAACAACAAAGGAACCATGCATATCACCGGTACCCGGTAACCGTCGTTAGTCATGCACCGAAGAACATGTACTATTATCAAACATGGCAATATGAAAGTAATACTAGCAAGTGGAGCATGATAACAAGGTGCAAGAAAACATAGTATGTCGGTAATAACCGATCCATAAGCATAACCGAAATAATGACAGAAGTGGCAAAACAAACATACACTTATTAAAGATGCAATTTGAAAACCAATGCTACTACATGGCTATCATGCAAATGGTGGTTGTGGCTTGCCTGGGGATGAATAATACACCGGGAAGTTGTGCGGAAAGGTCGTAGAAAGAATCGCCGGAAAACGTTCTCTCCCAGAGAGGGCTGATTAACAACAACGGCAAAATGGTCATTTTCAGAATGTCAAAACAAGGTGAAAATGATTCCATCAGAACAGGCTCGACGAAATGAAGAAGTAGGCTTTGGAATGACCTCATTTGGAGTTTTGGTTGAAAAGTTATAGTTGTTTTTCTGCCAGGGACCCATTTTGTAAATAAAATCATCACAAACAGGCCCTGGACAGAAAAACAGAATGTGCACTCCAGAAAATATGCTTTCTCTGTAGTGAAAACGTATTACGGGCTGAAGTAGAAGATGAATGTGCCTTCGGGAAAGGAAGACGTATTCCCGCGGAATACGTCTCCACTTATCGACGCTGGCAAGCGCGGGGCCGGTGGCTGGCTCACTGATGCGCGGGGCCCATGGGGTCCACTAGCTAGCTAGCGGGGGCGACGTCATCGTCTCCATCGCGCCCGCGCCTGGCCATGGAAGGAGCGTACTCGGGTGAGGCTTCTCGGCGACTCCGGCCGTCTCCCGCGGCGCTCGGCCTATGGGCGAGCTCAGCGCGGAGAGGCGCGTCTGGTGGTGCCACTCACGACCGGTGGGGTGGACCAAGGCGACGGTGGCTACGAAGCCGGCGGACGGTGGCATCGGGAGGCGATGGGCACGGCGTTCTGGTGCACCAGGGGGGGCTGAGGAGCTGGGGTGGTCCGCCGGGCTATGGGTGGGGCTATGGTGAGGTCAGGAGGGAGGGGGAGGGCTCAGATGGCTCGGATTTAAGCCGAGCTTCGCGGCGGCCATGGTGGCAAATTGAGGCAAAGAGGGCGGCTCGAGCTTTTTGGAGTGGTCAGGGAGGTTGCTGGGAGTGAGGGAGAGAGGCTGGTGAGCTCGCAGTGCCGCGAGGAGGCTTTAAATAGGCAAGGGAAGGAGCTGTCGCACTGGCATCGCCGCGGACGCGTGGCCGGCGCCATGGACGCTTGTGCACGCGCTCGACCTCCGGTTAGGCGACGAGACGGAACAGGAGGGAGAGCTACGGGGAAGAGGCTGCCAAGGGAGTGCAGGGAAGAAGAAGACGGCGAGATCGGAGCCAAACCGCCACTGTTTGCCCGTCGGCGCGCGGTGGCTTGCATCCGTGAGGAAGCGGACGGAGGAGGAGAGGGGCCCAGGGGAACGGCAACGACCCGGGCCAGCTGCTGGACACGCTCACGCGCGCGAAGCCGACGAGTGGGCGAGGGGCCGGAGCTAGAAGACGCTCTGGGCGCGGCCAACGGCAGCAGAGCGCGCGCACTGTTGTGCCATTAATGCGGTCACCGCGTGCACTGGCATGTAGCGGGGGCGAGGGGCTAGAAAGTGCTGTCTAGTGGTAAGTTCTTCCAAGATAGGTCTCAATTGCCGTGGTAGATCGATGAAAATCTCTGTGGTTAAATGGTAATCAACCTCTGAAGTTTACTGCAGTAAACTTGGTCTTGAACTGTTGATGAACAGGGCAACAGGAAGGGGACTGGAGCCCGAGAGTTTGTCTGGGGTGATTAGCTTAGGCAGGACAATAATCCTGGAGGTTTTCAGTGGATTTGGACCAAGATACACCATAGGTGCTTCACAACTGCAGTTTTAGTCCTGAATCAAGATCAGGAAGGTGCACTCATATGAAGCATCATCTTGAGCTCAAATTTTGCCAAGCTTAGGGATATGGTCGTACAATGATGCTGTAAAAATTTCATACCAATTGGATTCACCAAAATGGTACTTCCTTCACAGCTATTCTCTCTGACCAAAATCTTGGAATAATTTTGGTGAACAAATGGCTCAATGAAATGACCCCAAATTGGGGTGGAGAGAAGTTATTTGGGTAGGAGAACAATCTGGTAATTTATCAGGATTAATGAAGTAATAAAAATTATACTTGCTTCACAACGTCAAAATATTAACAGAATCAAAGATTTCGTCCTGTGCTCACATAGATGAAGGGATGGAGTGGGATAATATGAGCACAAGAAGAGGCATGCAAAATCAACTCATTTGGATTCTCCTAGCTAGTAATTCCTTCATAGTGGCTTCAGTTTGACAGAAACTTTGAAAATTCACTGAGGAAGATGGGCTAGGAAAATAAAGTTAAATTTTTGCATGAGGCAATTATTTGGACATAAAAGAATGCCCAAAAAGTTTGGGAGCAAACAAGATAAGATAGATGACACTTCCTTCACAAAGTGACACTCTGGACAAAAATGAGAATAATTATTGGAAAATTATTCTTGGGCTCGGACAGGAAAGTTTGGGCATATTTAAGCAACATATGACCCAAAGGAATTATGAGAATTATTTGGGAATTTTTGGATGGACAGAAATATAGGTTGCTCCACAACCTAGGGCAGACAGGATTATTCCTTTAATAGAAAAAGGAATATTCCTGAGAAAAAGAAATTAGGGTTTGGTCAAGTAGTGGAGTGACATGATCTTGGCAAGGTTTTGAGAATGATGAACCACTTGGGAGGGGGAATGAGGATGATTTTCGAGGGGACAAGGCCACAGAACCACTCCAAAAAGAAAAACAGAGCAAAAACCAAATAAATCAAAAGAAAAAGAAAAGGGCCAAAAACCAGGGTGTTACACGTGGTGGTCGGTCAGCCGTATTGTGAGCTGTTCGGACGGCTCTAGTGCCTCGTCGTCGGATTGAGGTAGCAGTTTACGCTTCGGGTAACTCTTGGTTGGGCGTCCGAGACCGTATTCCTCGGCTGCCCGGACGTGAGTCCATCTATCGTTGAGCAGATCTTGATCAGCTTGAAGCTGCTGCTGCTTTTTCTTCAGGCTCCTTGCTGTGGCTATTAGCCTGCGCTTGAAATGCTCCTGTTCGAGAGGTTCCTCGAGCACGATAAATTCTTCGTCGCCGAGGCTCGCCTCATCCTCGGAAGGTGGCAGATAATTACTGTCTTTCGAGTCTTCATTCGCTATTTGTTCGTTGGGGCCGAACTGCCCTGCTTCCCGTTCGTTCTGTTCAGAGACGGGGTCTTCTTGGTCATTGGCGTTAGCCGGAGTATCCTCTCCAGTGCCTGTATTGCTGTCTTTTGCATGGTGTGATTTGGAGAGGCGCCGCTGACGTCGGCGCTTTGGTTGTTTCGCAGGAGGCTTGTCCTCAACTGGGTTTTTGTCCTTATCGCCGCTGTCCTCTTTGGGCGTATCCACCATGTATACGTCATACGTAGAGGTGGTCGTCCAGTGTCCGGTAGATGGAGGGTTTTGGGCCTCCTCTTCTCTGGCATCGTCGTCCATACCGTCGATGTCTTCGGAGCCGTAATCGAGCATGTCGGTTAGATCTTCAAAAGTGGCTATGAAGTGGGTGGTGGGTGGGAAGCGAAATTCCCTGTCATCAGCCTCTAGTTCAAACTGGATATAGTTCGATTGTGAGTCTCCCGCTAAGGAGAGGGTTTTTAATGAGTTCAGCACATCACCTAAGGGTGAGTGCCGGAAGATGTCCGCAGAGCTGAACTCGAGGATCGGCGCCTGATCAAGATTGATGAGCGCGGACCCATGCGGTTCGGAACCTGTGGCCGGAGACGGACCCGAGGTTCCGATGACACAGATCTTGTTCAGAGTTGGGTCTGTGTGTGGCTCCATCACTGCTGAGTGTGCGGTTTCCGTGGCGGGGTTGAGCTTCCCGTCCTCAGATGGCGCAATCTGGTCTGAATCTAAAGCCGAAGCAGTTACAGGTGCAATCTCCTGAGTATGGTCCGATGACAGATTTAAGTCATGTTCATCGCGGTGGTAGGGCATGACCTCCATGGGCTCGAATCCGTTGAAGATAAAGTCTCCGCGGATATCGGCCACATAATTCAAGCTTCGAAACCTGACCTGATGGCCAGGGGCGTAGCTGTCGATCTGCTCTAGATGGCCAAGCAAGTTGGCCCGCAGTGTGGAGCCGCCGAATACGAATATCTGTCCTGGGAGAAAAACCTCCTCTCGGACTGCATTGTTGTAGATGATTGAAGGAGCCATCAAACCTCTTGGTGACAACGCATCGGAACTCTCAATGAAAGCACCAATGTCGGTGTCGAAACCGGCGGATCTCGGGTAGGGGGTCCCAAACTGTGCGTCTAAGGTCGATGGTAACAGGAGATAGGGGACACGATGTTTACCCAGGGTCAGGCCCTCTCTATCGAGGTAATACCCTACTCCTGCTTGATTGATCTTGATGAATATGAGTATTACAAGAGTTGATCTACCACGAGATCGGGATGGCTAAACCCTAGAAGTCTAGCCTATGATTACGATTGTGATTGTATATCTGCCTCTACGGACTAAGCCCTCCGGTTTATATAGATACCGGAGGGATCTAGGTTTATACAAAGTCGGTTACAAAGAAAGGAATCTTCATAGCTTGGACGCTAAGCTTGCCTTCCATGCTAAGGAGAGTCCCGTCCGGACACAGGAGAGAGTCTTCGGTCTTGTATCTTCACAGCCCATCAGTCCAGCCAACGTCAATAGTCCAGACGTCCGAGGACCCCTTAATCCAGGACTCCCTCACAGACCGATCGACCAGTATGTACGTACATGTTCACGACAAGAATGACACTGCTATGTACGCTTCGACCAGGTGGGTCTCGATTGTCAAGGAGGATAAGGAGGCACTTCCTTGTGTGCGAAGATATAGCCGGTGCATCCCAGCTGTCAAGGAGAGAATCATTTTTTTCGCAAAATATGGTAGCCCGTCTGGTGGATCCCTGCTGTCAGCTGGAGGAATCATTATTTTACATGTAATAAGGTTGCACTTCCTTGCTCTGGCCGTGGATCTAGCTATCAGCCTCTCCACGTACAGTACTCTTTCGATGGAGGTCGTTCCTTGACCACATTGACCACGGCGCACCGAGAGCACCAAGGCGGTGGACGACGGCAAGGCCTAGGAAGGGGACGACGCGGAGCCAGGGAAGACGTGGCAGTGGATACCCACGCGAAGAGGAGTACGAGGGTTGACTGGTTTGGCTGCGGTGTGAAGCTACCGTCACCGTAGAATAATAGGGGGTGTGGGTGAGTAGAGGGATGGCCTGGCCAGCAACGGGAGTAGTAGGGGGCGGTGAGGCCTCCGGGGCAGCACAGCCGGCCACGGGAGGCAGGAGCGCGCGACACGACCGGCGCTGGTTTGGGCGGCTAGAGCAAGTAGACAAGAGGTGGAAGAAGCACTACGGCCGTTGGATGGACATCGTACGGACACTAGAGCTAGAATCGTTCATATTGACTAAGTTGACAAAGCCCTCCGTCCACGTCAACTTAGTAGGCCCACAAGTTAGCCTCCCACTATGGTGGGTCCAAGCTAGCAGGGGAAGTATTAATTTTTGTGTGTGTTGACCACGCCGCGCCGAGCGCATCCAAGGTGGTGGACGAGGGCGATGACCGTGACAGCAAGAGGGCAAAGATGGGAAGATGCGGGAGTGGAGTCGCAGAGAGAGAGGTCTACGAGGGTTAACTGGTTCTGGTGCGGCGTGGTTCGGCAGTCGCTGGACACCGGTACGTCAATGATCCCAACAAACACACCGCAAAAGAGTTACATCATATGGATCTCCAAGAGACCATTGTATTGAGAATTCAGCGAGAGAGAGGAAGCCATCTAGCTACTAACTACGGACCTGAAGGTCTACAAAGAACTACTCACGCATCATCGGAGAGGCACCAATGGAGGTGGTGAACCCCATCCGAGATGGTGTCTAGATTGGATCTGGTGGTTTTGGGCTTTGCAGTGGCTGGATGAATATTTCGTTGACTCCCCTCGCCTTTCTGGAATATTGGGGTATTTATAGAGCAAAGAGGCGGTCTGGGGGCACCCAAGGTGGGCACAACCCACCAGGACGTGCCTGGGCCTCCTGGCACGCCCTCGTGGGTTGTGCTCTCCTCGGAGCACCCTCCAGGCGCAGCCAGAGCCCATTATGTTCCTTCTGGTCCAAAAAAATCTCCATGAAGTTTCGTTGCATTTGGACTCCGTCTGATATTGATTTCTTGCGATGTAAAAAATATGTAGAAAACAACAACTGGCACTTGGCACTATGTCAACAGGTTAGTACCAAAAAATGATATAAAATGATTATAAAACATCCAAGATTGATAATATAACAGCATGGAACAATAAAAAATTATAGATACATTGGAGACGTATCAGCAGCCCCAAGCTTAACTCCTACTCGTCCTCGAGTAGGTAAGTGATAAAAATAGAATTTTTGATGTGGAATGCTGCCTATCATGTCATATCATGTTCTTTTCTTTATAGCATGGACATTTGGACTTTTATGTGATTCAAAGCAATAGTTTAGTTTTGACATAATAATTTAGATAATCAAGCACATCAACAAGCAACCATGTCTTTCAAAATATCAATGCTAAAATAAGTTATCCCTAGCCCGTCATGCTCAAACATTGATCTATTCATGAAACACACTCGAATATTAGCTACACCCAATACTTAATCATGATCATAGTGCCTCCTAGTTGGTGCTTTTATAAGAGAAGATGGAGACTCCAATTTAAAAATAAAAATTGTGTAAAGTAAAAGAAGGGCCCTTCGCAGAGGGAAGTAGGGATTTGTAGAGGTGCCAGAGCTCAAAGCGAAAAACTGAGAGATAAAAACATTTTGGGAGGTGTATCCATCCCACCAACAAAAATGACTTAGAGCTCCCAACACTTTCCATGCTAGATATATCATAGGCGGTTCCCAAACAGAAAATAAAGTTTATTCCTTTTTCCACCATACTTTCACTTTCCATGGCTAGCCGTATCAACGGTTGCCTTCCATACCAACACTTTCCAAGGAATTTATTATTTGAAAAAGTAGAGTAAATTCATTTTTTTTCAATTCAGGACTGGGCATCCCTAAAACCTTTGCCTTACTTTCGTGCAATGACAAGTGAATAAACATTCATCGTGAGAATAACACATCTAGCATGGAAAATATTAGCCACCCCTCACCGCTCCACGAGCGAAGCAAACACATGAAAGAGAAGTTTATTTTGAAAATTATAGATGGCACATACAAATTTGCTTAGAACGGCAAAAGAATACCGCAAATAGGTAAATATAGTGGACTCATGTGGCAAAACTGGTTTAAAGGATTTTGGATGCACAAGCAAAGATCATACTTAGTGCAAAATGAAGGCTAGCAAAATATTGAGAAGCGACCAACCAAGAAACAAATAATCTCGTAAAGCAAGCATTAAGCATAAGTAACACCGAATAATGCACCACAAGTAGGATATAATTTCATTGCATGACTATTGACTTTCGTGCTTGCATAGGGAATCACAAACCTTAACACCAATATTCCTTAATTACTCATCAACATAACTCACAAATTGCATCATCATATCTCAAAACTATTACTAAGAATCAATTTTATTTTGTCCAATGATATTCATGAAAGTTTTTATTATATCCTTCTTGAAAAATTTACTAACTCTCAAATATATCTAATTGAATCAAGAGAGCATTTCTTGAAAATAACTGAGCACACCATGCTCAAAAAGATATAAGTGAAGCACTAGAGCAAGTCCATAGCTCATAAAAATTTAAGTGAAGCATAGAGAGCAATTCTAACAAGTCATGACATAATTTTGGCTCTCTCAAACAAGTGTGTCCAGCAAGGGATCAAGACTTAAAACACAAAATAAAACAAGCAAATACTCATATCACACAAGACGCTCCAAGCAAAACACATATCATGTGACAAATAAAAATATATCTTAGAGTAAAATACCGATAGTCGTTAGAAGAAAGAGGGGATGCCACTCAGGGGCATCCCCAAGCTTAGTTGGTTGCTAATTTTTGGATAATAGCTCTTCTATCCTTCCTTCATCCATCGTAAGATAACCCAAAACTTGAAAACTTCAATCACACAAAACTCAACACAACCTTCGTGAGATCCGTTATTATAAGAAAGCAAACCACTACTATAAGTATTGTGTCAAACCAATTCATATTTTGTTCTTGCATTATATCTACTGTATTCCAACTTTTCTATGGCAAAAACTAATCAACGAAAACCATAGAGCCATCAAAACAAGCACACAACGCAAGGAAAACAGAATCTGTCAAAACAGAACAGTGTGTAGCAATCTGACTATTTCGAATACTTCTGTAACACCAAAAATTCTGAACAAATTATGACGACCTGGATAATTTTTATATTAATCTTTTGCAAAAAGGAATCAACTTAAAATCACTCTCTTATTAAAAATTAGAAATGTTTTCATGAGCACAAAGTTTCTGTTTTTCAGCAAGATCAAACAACTATCACCCAAAGTAATCCTAAAGGATTTACTTGGCACAAACACTAATTAAGACACAAAAAACACAATCATAACAGTAGCATAATTGTGCTAACACTCAAGAACAGAAAGGAAAAAGCAAAAATAATTTTTATTCATTGGGTTGCCTCCCAACAAGCGCTATAGTTTTACGCCCTTAGCTAGGCATAAAGCAAGGAGCTAAGTTTTGTCATCTTTGGTTCAAGATCCATAAGATGCCCTCATGATTGATTCATAAGGAGGCCTAATTATTGTTCTAGGAAAGTGTTCCATGCCCTTCCTCAAAGAAATTGGAACTTGATACTGCCTTCTTTCATATCAATCACGGCACCAATAGTGCGTAAAAATGGTCTACCAAGAATAATTGGATAAGACGGATTGCAATCAATATAAAGAACAATAAAATCTATGGGCACATAATTCCTATTTGCAATAATAAGAACATAGTTAATCCTTCCCATAGGATTTTTAAAAGTAGAATCTGCCAAGTGCAAATTCAAACAACATTCTTCAAGATCGGTAAGACCAAGCACATCAAATAAAGATTTAGGAATTGTAGAAACACTAGCACCCAAGTCACAGAAAGCAAAACACTCGTAATTTTTAATCTTCACTTTGATAGTAGGTTCCCACTCATCATGTAATTTTCTAGGAATTGAAACTTCTAATTCCAATTTTTCTTCAAAAGCTTTCATCATAGCATCAACAATATGTTAGTAAAAGCTTTATTTTGTTCATAGGCATGGGGTGAATTTATCATGGATTGCAACAAAGAAATACAATCAATCAAGGAGCAACTATCATAATTAAAGTCTTTGTAATCCAAAATAATGGGCACATCACTAGGTAAAGTCTTGACCTCTCCAAACCCACTTTTATCAATTTTTTCAACAAGATTTTCACCCTCCGAAATATTGGGACGCCTTCTACCAAAAGTTGACTCTTCTCCGGTCCCTTTTTCATCAATCTTATCTTTACTAAACAAGGAATCAATAGAATAAACACCAATCACTTTAAGATCTACATCACTTTTATGCAAGCAATCACTAGAAAACGCTTTTTCTAAAAATTCTCTTCTAGCTCTAAGCATAGCGGTTCTTTTCTTACTTTCATCCATAGAAACATAAAGAGCTTTAATTGATTAATCTACATTAGGCACAAAAATTCTCATCTTGAGGATTTCCACATCATGAGAAATTCTATAAACACTTCTAGACAAATCATCAATCTTATTCAACTTTTCTTCTATGGAAGTGTTGAAAATATTTGTGTGTTGATAAATTCTTTAATATTATTCTCAAGATCGGAGGTGTTCCTATTATTATTATAAGATTTATTTCCATAGGAATTACCATAATTATTAGAGGAATTACTTGTAAAAGGCCTAGGATTAAAATTACCTCCATAAGCATTGTTATTGAAATTATTTCGAGAGATAAAATTCACATCAATGGCATCACTATTTTGCCCAATCAAAGTAGACAAAGGCATATCATTGGAATCAAAAGGAGCATTTTACTAACAACCAGTCTCATAAGAGCATCAACTTTTTCACTCAAAGAAGAAATTTCTTCAACCAAATTAAATTTTTTACTAGTAGTAGCTCTGTCGGTATGCCATTGCGAGTAATTTTCCATTATATTATCAATAAATTTGGTGGCTTCACCCAAAGTAATTTCCATAAAAGTACCACCCGCGGCGGAATCTGAAAGATTGCGAGAAAAAAAATTCAACCCCGCATAAACATTTTGTATGATCATCCAAAGATTTAATCCATGAGTTGGGCAATTCCTTAGCATCATTTTCATCCTTTCCCAAGATTGTGCAACATGCTCATGTTCAAGTTTCTTGAAATTCATGATCTAGGTTCTAAGGGAAATAATTTTTGCGGGAGAAAAATACTTAGTGATAAAAGCATCTTTGCACTTATTCCAAGAATCAATACTATTGCGAGCCAAAGAAGAGAATCAAATTTTTGCAGAATTACGCAAAGAAAACGGAAATAATTTCATCTTTACCACATCATTGTCCACATCTTTTTTCTTTTGAATATCGCATAATTCCACGAAGGTATTAAGATGGGATGCGGCAGTATTAATATCACAAGACTCCGCACTAGAGGCGGGAGGAGCAACTGGAGTGCCAATAAAATCATTTTTGTTGGTATTTGAGAAATCACATAACTTGGTGTTCTCTTGATTCATGATGACTACACAACAAGATTGCACTCAAAAACAGATCTGGCAAGAAAACGGCGAACGGAAAAGAGGGGCGAATAAAACGACAAATTTTTGTGAAGTGGGGAGAGAGGAAAAAGAGAGGCAAATGTTAAATAATGTAAATTGCGAGGATATGAGATTTTTGTTAGGAACCTGGTTTATGTTGTAGATCCTCCCCGGCAACGGCGCCAGAAATTCTTTATGCCGGCTAGGACTACATCGGTATTTCCCCAAAGAGGATGGGATGATGCAGCACAGTGACGGTAGGTATTTCCCTCAGTTATGAGACCAAGGTTATCCAACTAGTAGGATAACTAAGCAACACAACGTAAATAGCCCCTGCACAAAGATAACAAATCCTCGCAACCCGACGTGTTGAAGGGGTTGTCAATCCCTTCCGGGTACGGTGCTTCAAGATAGGCAAACGGACGTGAGATAAATTATAGTAGATTGATAGATAGAACGCCAAATAAAATAAATAGAAATAAAATGCAGCAAGGTATTTTTGTATTTTTAGTTTAATAGATATGAAAATAAATGCAAAAGAAAAGTAGATCGCAAAGGCACATATATGAGAAAGAGACCCGGGGGCCGTAGGTTTCACTAGTGGCTTCTCTCGAGAAAATAGCAAACGGTGGGAAAACAATTACTGTTGGGCAATTGACAAAACTTCAAATAATTATGACGATATCCAGGCAATGATCATTATATAGGCATCACATCCAAGATTAGTAGACCAACTCTTGCCTGCATCTCCTACTATTACTCAACACATCGACCGCTATCCAGCATGCATCTAGTGTAATAAGTTCATGGAAAAACGGAGTCATGCAATAAGAATGATGACATGATGTAGACAAGACCCATCTATGTAGAGATAGACCCCATCGTTTTATCCTTACTAGCAATGATACATACGTGTCATTTCCCTTTCTGTCACTGGGATTAAGCAGCGTAAGATCGAACCCACTACAAAGCACCTCTTCCCATTGCAAGATAAATAGATCAAGTTGGCCAAACAAAACCCAAATAGCAGAGAAGAAATACGAGGCTATAAGCACTCATGCATAAAAGAGATCAAACAAACTCAAATACTTTCATGGATATAAAAAGATAGATCTGATCATAAACTCAAAGTTCATTGATCCCAACAAACACACCGCAAAAGAGTTACATCATATGGATCTCCAGGAGACCATTTTATTGAGAATTTAGCAAGAGAAAGGAAGCCATTTAACTACTAACTCCGGACCCGTAGGTCTACAAAGAACTACTCACACATCATCAGAGAAGCACCAATGGAGGTGGTGAACCCCATCTGAGATGGTGTCTAGATTTGATCTAGTGGTTCTGGACTCTGCGGCGGCTGGATGAATATTTCGCCGACTCCCCTAGGGTTTCTGTAATATTGGGGTATTAATAGAGCAAAGAGGCAATCCGAGGGGCACCCGAGGTGGGCACAACCCACCAGGGCGCGCCTGGGCCTCCTGGCGCGCCCTGGTGGGCTGTGCTCTCCTCGGAACACCCCCCAGGCGCAGCCAAGTCCCATTATGTTCCTTCTGGTCCAAAAAAAATCTCCGTGAAGTTTCGTTGCATTTGGAATCCGTCTGATATTGCTTTCCTGCGATGTAAAAAACATGCAGAAAACAACAACTGGCACTTGGCACTATGTCAATAGGTTAGTACGAAAAAATGATATAAAATGACTATAAATGATTATAAAACATCCAATATTGATAATATAACAGCATGGAACAATCAAAACTTATAGATACGTTGGAGACGTATTAGTACGCGTCGGTGCTATACAAACGGTTTTTAACCCCTTTCCGCGATGACATTTGGAACCGTCGCCTAGTGAGTGACGGTGATAGGGGGTCCTTCCCACACGACCCATAAACCATCGGGGATATGCGCTCCTGGCACACACGCACAGCAAAATGAGTTCGGGTGGGGCCGGCAAGCACTCCAATACGGAAATACGTACAGTAGAGCTAAAAAATACAATTATACAGGCGAAATTGTTTCCGGTCGCAAGTACATCCCACACAGACAGTCCCCGCTAAACGTTTTTGTTCGTATGTATATCCCACAGAGTCACTCCAAGGAAAATGTTTCCGTTCACAGGTACATCAGACACAATTTTCCCCGTTAAATCATTTGTCATAACGCTGCCATTGCACACTATATTAACAATTTTACCGTTCGCCTTATTGAATGCATGCATCACACATGGTGCGTAGAAGAAACTGTGTCGCAAAGGCTATCCATCACACACAGTTTTTATGTGGTAAAAGTTTGTGCAAGGTGGCCTAACGCAAACAGTTTTCAAGAGAAGGTCGTGTGTGATTGTTCATTGATCCAACACGGTTTATTCCTAGAAATTGTGTGCTTTGCCTGAGGTCATCACCCACCGTATTTTTTGAATAACCGTTTGCAATAGAAAAACCCGATTAGCAGGCTAATTGCCCTATTATTAATAATCCATTTATTAATCTAATTGACATTCATATTAAGCATGTAATATATTTCATTTCCATATTAAGGAAGCAAGATTTCGTAATCGAAATACATCTGAATACAATATGATATAGCTTCAGCAGTCAGCTACCCCATTACAGAACTGCACCAGCACCAAGTATCACATGCAACATGTAGAACCTTTCGAAATTAGCATCATAGACGGTATATAGACAGATGCATCTCATCTGGAAAACTGCTGAAGCGGAAGGCGAAGATTGAGCCTTCATTCATGTTGAAGGTCTTTGCAACTTTAGGCCAGTGCCTGTGGATGATTGACCGTCCACCCTTCGTCCTCTTCAGGAACACTTCAATATTGAACCATGGGTGTTGTATGAAAACCTTCCTCACCTCCTGACCATAGAGGTGGTTTGAGAGGTAATCATCAGTGAACTACTTTGGAAAGGCCTGAAAACAGGGATGTGCATAAATATCTTCTCTATAATGGGAATGGGGCAAAGGAATAAAAAAAGGCAAGGTATAATATTTAGCCATCGTTTTGTGATAGATCTTGTTGTTTTTTGTCGCTAATTTCTTTATCCTAACAATCTTTCTGAGTTTCTTGACTTGATTGATATTCATGGACAACTCATTTCCCCATATGCAAAAAGGGTCGAACAGTGGGTCAAAACCTCTTACAGCAGGACCTACATGTGCAAGACCAAATTGTTAAAAACCTGAATATTAGAATGGTTCCCGCAATTGCACAATAATGTGCTATAAGACAACGGACCATGCACGTGCTAACCTTGATTGTAAACCACAGTGCTTCCCATTGTTTCCCCGCAACACATATAAGGTAGTTAGTCATCAGGTTAAGTAAGGGTTCGCATGCTATCAGTAAAATATGTTGATGAAAAATAAGCACATTGCAGATTCATCAAATTAATTCAAGCCACAAGGAAAACCCATTTATCCAAACCAAGCATGACTAAGAACTAGGAAATATAGCACTTGTATATGTTTCTCATGTATTAAGTGCAACCAAATTTGATTTATTCCTCACATGCACAACAATACAAAATTCTACCCACGACAATTGGACATCACATTGCAGAATTGAACCAAGCAGTTAACTAAACACCACAACAAATGAACCAAACATTAACTGAGCGCCACATTGCACAATATAAAAAACTCCTAATAGAAGATCAGACAGTTAACCAAACCAAGCATGCTTAACAACTTGGAAATATAGCAATTGTATTTGTTTCTCATGTATTTACTATAGCCAAATTAAATTTATTCCTCACATGGTATACAATAACAGAATGGAGCCACAACTATTGAACATCGCATTGCAGAATTGAACCAAACAGTTAACTAAACACCACAACACAAATGAGCCAAACGTTAACTGAGCACCACATTGCACAATGTATAACCAAACCAAGCACGCTTGACAACTTGGAAATATATAAATTGTATTCGTTTCTCATGTATTTTGTAAAGATAAATTCGATTTATTTCTCACATGGAAGACAATACAAAATTGCAGCCTGAACAATTGAACATCACATTTGCAGAATTGAACCAAATAATTAACTGAAGACGACAACTAATTAACAAAATAGTTAATAAGTGAGCACCACACTGCACAACATATAGAACATATACACTAGAGCAACATATTGCATGGGAAAATTAGATAGCACAATTAACTAAAATTTGTGAAGGAAAGGCAGGAGCAGCACACGCAACGGGTAAACCGAGCATGCTTAACCGGCGTAGCTAGCAAATGGCAAGGTGCTCCTCTAAGATCAGGGGGTCGACATGAATGGCAGCCATCACGACCTCATCCGCGCGTGCGGGCGCGATTTGCTTCTCCGCTGCCAAATGCTCCTTGAGATCCTGGCTATACTGCGTGCACCATGGCTTAGGGCGGCGCTTATTTGGTGGAGGGGTCGGTGATTTGGGTTGAAGGTGTCGGGCCAGCGGTCGGGGCATGCGGGATGTGGAAGGAGGAGGAGGATGGGGGTCGGGTGTGGATTACTTGCCTGGATAGATGAGGCCGAGCAGCGTGAAAGAGGGTCGCCGGCGAGGAGGCGGCGCTGCAAGCAAGGAGTGAAGGCTTCAACTTGGAAAGGAAGGCGAAAATAGGGGAAATGTGGCTTTTGGTAAGGGGGAGGGGGCGGGGAGGTTGGTATTTCCGCGGAAGCCGAAAATTTGGAATCACTTCAGCGAAAAAACTGGCATGCAAAGTGTCATCAGACACGGTCCCTTATTCAGAACTGTGTACGATATGTGAACATCACAAACGGTTTAGATAGCTTAACCCATGTGTGATGAGTTTGAACGTCAAAAATTTTGGTTCGAATTTCCCTGGGTACACAAAGGAGACTACAGTACACCCGCACTTCTTAATCGAGCAAGTTCAGCAATTAAATAGAGCTAGCTGACCTAAACATTACTCTAACAAATTAAAGACCAGCGCTCTTTGTTAAACAAAACGAAGAGTACTACTACGGCTGGTGCTCGTCAATCTCCGCCGCCGCCTCCATGTCCAGCTCACGCCCGACGGTCTCCTAGGGAAGGGGCTCCATGGCATCCATCACACCATACTTGGCTAGCATCTCGCCATCCGTGTCCGCCATCTCTTTGGAAAAGGCCGCCACGAGCTGGGTGGGGGCGGCCGTGATCTGGGTTTGGAAGGGCTCCATCGTCGCAAGGTATGCGACGGAGGAACAGATGGCTGCTCGAACGCTCTTGGCAATTGCCAATTCTTCGGCCATGGGCTGCCGACCATTGTCGGAGAAGCTTCACTCGATTTGTGCGGTGACCGCCACGAGCTGGGCGTGGGCGGCCGCAACATGGTCGTGAGCGGCCTCCATTAGGGCTAAGGCCGCCGCTGCGGAACAGATAGCTGTTGTGCCGCTCTCGCCAGTTGCTATCCCCGAGACAGATGTTGCTGCCGCCACCTGAGAAGCAACAGCGGCTGTTTGGGCAGCCATGGCCACCCGGTCGTAGATTGCGGGCGCGCTCATGCACCTTGTTAACACGCGCATGGCGGCTGCGGCCGCACTCTCACCGGAGTGGGCCATCGAAGTTGCCCTCACGACGCGGGTCCATGTTCCCATCTTTCACCAGCGACGATTGAACAGTGAAATGATATTTGGGGAGCGAGCTAGTGTGCTTGAGACGTCGGCTGTGGACTGTAGCGACGCACCTTTTCGCATAAGCCATAGGCGTACTATACGCCGACGATGCTCCAGGATATTTTGTTCTTCATCTGACACGGTTGGTGATAATAAACTGTGTGGGATCTACTTGATTTTTCATCTTGATTTGAATTAGATAATGGGGTCACAGCGGCAATGGTTGGTGTCTGAATTGCTAGACCTTTTATCTATAGTGAACATGCAACTATATGTCTGTCGTAAAAGAATTGGAATTATTCAGGGTTCGTTTGAACAATTTACACATTAAATTGGTTTTCTAGCCATTTCAGGTGCACAATTCAAAATTAAACTACATTCACATGCTCCAATGCACCAACATGGGTTGTAAAGTCATATATGTGTCCATGGGTTTATGCTGATGTCCCATGCAAGGAATGGCAATGAAATTCGAACACCACGGCATTGTGGCTCTCCGGCAAACGACGACGTACTTGCTTTTGTAATTCTAGTAAATCCGAAATTCGTCTGAAATTCATGAAATTTGGCATGCTATCATGGAGCGGCATCAACATGCCATGGTAAATTTTTTGTCTCATTTGGGGCAGGTTTGGGTATAAGCCTCTCATAAACTAGAGCTTCTCACAACAAGTGTGATGGTTTCGGTAGGGGACGTTTCACCTTTCTGGACGAAACGATATCCGTTGCCTCTTCTCGATTTCAAATTTTTTCCTACTGTCAACATAGAACAACAGGAGTGTTGTGTCAATTTTTGGGAGTTTTCGGGGTTTGCTTGGACATTCTTATACATTAACTGACTTTTCTATGCATTCATGTGCATAATTCAAATTTGAACAACAGGCACATGCTCTAATGCATATAAGTTAGTTGAAAATTCAAATATGTTTCCTTGGTTGTATGCTTAGGTCCCATGCAAGAAATGGGAATGAATGTCAAACACCCTGCCACCGTCACTCAGCCGCAAACATTGATATACCTGGTTTTTAAATTCTAGTAAATCCAAAACTCGTCTGAATTTCATGAAACTTTGCATGCTGACATGGAGCGGCATCCACATGCCGTGGTAAAAATTTTGTCCCATTTTGGGCATGTTTGGGGATATACTTCTCACAAACTAGAGCTTCTCACAACAAGCCTGATGGTTTCGGTAGGGAACGTTTCACCCATGTGGACGAAAGGATATCCGTTGCCTCTCCTTGATTTCAAAATTTTCTCGTGTCAACGTAGAGCAAAAGGAGTGTTGTGTCAATTTTTGGGATTTTTTGGGGTTCGTTTGGACATTTTTATGCATTAACCGAGTTTTCAATGCATTCATGTGCATAATTCAAATTTGCACTACATGCACATGCTCTCATGCATATAAATTAGTTGAAATTTCAAATCTATGTCCTTGGTTGCATGCTTAGGTCCCATGCAAGAAATGGGAATGAATGTCTAACACCCTGCCACCGTCACTCGGCCGCAAACTTTGAGATACCTGGTTTCTAAATTCTAGTAAATACAAAACTCGTCTGAAATTCATGAACTTTTGCATGCTGTCATGGAGCGGTATCCACATGCCGTGGTCAAAAATTTCTCCCATTTTGGGCAGGTTTGGGGATATAATTCTCACAAACCAGAGCTTCTCACAACAAGCCTGATGGTTTTGATAGGGTACGTTTCACCTTTGGGGACGAAAGGATATCCATTGCCTCTTATTGCTTTCAAAAACTTTCTCGTGTCAATGTAGATCAACAGGAGTGTTGTGTCAATTTTTGGGATTTTTCAGGGTTTGTTTGGACATTTTATGCATTAATTGAGTTTTCAATGCATTCATATGCATAATTCAAATTTGAACTACATGCACATGCTCTAATGCATATAAATTGGTTGAAAATTGAAATATGTGTCCTTGGTTGCATGCTTAGGTCCCATGCAAGAAATTGGAATGAATGTCAAACACCCTGCCACCGTCACTCGGCCGCAAATATTGAGATACCTGGTTTTTAAATTCTATTAAAACCAAAACTACTTTGAAATTCATGAAACTTGGCATGCTGTCATGGAGCGCCATCCACATGCCGTGGTAAAAAATTTGTCCCATTTGGGGCAGGTTTGGGTATAGGCTTCTCACAAACCACAGCTTCTCACAACAAGCCTGATTGTTTTGGTAGGGAACGTTTCACCTTTGAGGACGAAACGATATCCATTGCCGCTTATTGCTTTCAAAAAATTTCTCATGTCAACGTAGAGCAAAAGGTGTGTTGTGTCAATTTTTGGATTTTTCGGGGTTCGTTTGGACATTTTATGCATTAACTGAATTTTCAATGCATTCATGTGTATAATTCAAATTTGAGCTACATGCAGATGCTCCATTGCATATAAATCGGTTGAAAATTCAAATCTGTGTGCTTCGTTGCATGCTTAGGTCACATGCAAGAAATGGGAATGAATGTCAAACACCCTACCACTATCACTCGGGCGCAAATATTGAATCCAAAACTCATCTAAAATTCATGGAACTTGGCATGCTATCATGGAGCGGCATCCACATGCCGTGGTAAATTTTTTGTCCCATTTGGGCCAGGGTTGGGTATATGCTTCTCACAAACCAGAGCTTCTCACAACAATCATGATGGTTTCGGTAGGGAACGTCCCACCTTTGGGGGCCAAACGATATCCATTGCCTCTTCTTGCTTTGAAAAATTTTCTCGTGTCAACGTAGTACAACAGGAGTGTTGTGTCAATTTTTGTGATATTTCGGGGTTCATTTGGACATTTTTATGCATTAACAGAGTTTTCAATGCATTCATGTGCATAATTCAAATTTGAACTACATGCACATGCTCTAATGCATATAAATTGGTTGAAAATTCAAATATGTGTCCTTGGTTGCATGCTTAGGTCACCTGCAATAAATGGGAATGAATGCCAAACACCCTGCCACCGTCACTCGGCCGCGAACATTGAGATACCTAGTTTTTAAATTCTAGTAAATCCAAAACTCGTCTGAAATTCATGAAACTTGGCATGCTATCATGTAGCGGCATCCACATGCCATGATAATGTTTTTGTCCCATTTGGGGCAGGTTTGGGTATATGCTTCTCACAAACCAGAGCTTCTCACAACAAGCATGATGGTTTCGGTAGGGAACGTCCCACCTTTGGGGACGAAATGATATCCATTGCCTCTTATTGCTTTCTGAATTTTTCTCGTGTCAACGTAGAACAACAGGAGTGTTGTGTCAATTTTTGTGATATTTCGGGGTTTGTCTGGACATTTTTATGCATTAACTGAGTTTTCAATGCATTCATGTGCATAATTCAAATTTGAACTACATGCACATGCTCTAATGCATATAAATTGGTTGAAAATTCAAATATGTGTCCTTGGTTGCATGCTTAGGTCCCATGCAAGAAATGAGAATGAGTGTCAAACACCCTGCCACCGTCACTCGGCCGCAAACATTGAGATACCTAGTTTTTAAATTCTAGTAAATCCAAAACTCGTCTGAAATTCATGAAACTTGGCATGCTATCATGTAGCGGCATCCACATGCCGTGATAATGTTTTTGTCCCATTTGGGGCAGGTTTGGGTATATGCTTCTCACAAACCAGAGCTTCTCACAACAAGCATGATGGTTTCGGTAGGGAACGTCCCACCTTTGGGGACGAAATGATATGCATTGCCTCTTATTGCTTTCTGAATTTTTCTCGTGTCAACGTAGAACAACAGGAGTGTTGTGTCAATTTATGTGATTTTTCGGGGTTTGTTTGGACATTTTTATGCATTAACTGAGTTTTCAATGCATTCATGTGCATAATTCAAATTTGAACTACATGCACATGCTCTAATGCATATAAATTGGTTGAAAATTCAAATATGTGTCCTTGGTTGCATGCTTAGGTCCCATGCAAGAAATGAGAATGAGTGTCAAACACCCTGCCACCGTCACTCGGCCGCAAACATGAAGATACCTAGTTTTTAAATTCTAGTAAATCCAAAACTCGTCTGAAATTCATGAAACTTGGCATGCTATCACGGAGCGGCATCACCATGTTGTGGTAAGTTTTTTGTCCCATTAGGGGCAGGTTTGGGTATATGCTTCCCACAAACCAGAGCTTCTCACAACACGCATAATGGTTTCGGTAGGGAACGTCCCAGCTTTGGGGACGAAATGATATCCATTGCCTCTTATTGCTTTCAAAAAAATTCTCGTGTGAACATAGAACAACAGGAGTGTTGTGTCAATTGTTGTGATTTTTCGGGGTTCGTTTTAACATTTTTATGCATTAACTGAGTTTTCAATGCATTTATATGCATAATTCAAATTTGAACTACATGCAAATGCTCGAGTGCATATAAACTGGTTGAAAAACAAATCTGTGTCCTTGGGTGCATGCTTATGTCCCATGCAAGAAATGGGAATGAATTTCAAACAACAGGGCACCGTTTATTTCCGGGAAAATGTTGAGATACTTTGTTTTAAATTCTAGTAAATCCAAAACTCGTCTTAAATTTATGAAACTTGGCATGCTATCATGGAATGGCACCCGACATGCTGTGGTATTTTTCGTGTCCATTTTGAGAGAAGGCGCACTCAAATAACAGCCAACAAAGGCATTTTGAAAAAATAGCTGCCACTTTAATATCTCAAATGTTTGTATAATTCAAACCATGTGTGTTCTGTTAACCATTCACGTGACGCCACATGTATTGGTTTTAATAGCTATAGGAGGTGTCGTGCGGACAGCTGCTTGACCTCGACTGAATGGGAGGCATGCGAGCGCAGTCCGGTGCGCAGTCTGACCGGGAGGCGTGCAAGCTGTCCTCCAATGCGCAGGCTCACCGGGAAGCATGTGAACTGTACGCTGCGTAGGCTCACTAGGAAGCGAGCCCTTTGACTTCCGTGGCCGCCCGCCTTCCTCTCCATTAATGGTACCCGAGCCGCTGCTTAATATGGGCGGCCTTACTGTTCGCCTCCCATTCCCCTCCCTCCCGCAGACCTCCACCAACGCCATGGCGTAGAAGGATCATCTGTCACTAGTCTTTAAGTTTGGTAAAGTCGACTCCGAGCCGGAGGAGATAGAAAATAAGGAGGAATGGGGCCTCATGGACATGGCCCAGAACAAGCTGGCCGCGGCGGTTGCTGCCCCCGCTCTTATCCCAGCTCCCATTCCCGCGCTCGCGCCAGCGACCATCCACGTAGCATTGACGGGCTGGTTGCCGAGCACTATCGCAGAGCTGGAAGCCGCGGCGTCAGCAAGGTCTTCGCGGACCCGCGCGAGCTCATGTTAATGCAAGCACCAGCGCCGTGCCCGTGCGCGCCCCTCCACCCACCGCAGCGGCGGTCCCCGTGTGTTTGGCTCCACCCGCCGCGCCTGTGCTAGTGCGTGCGCCCCCCTCAGCGGCATGGGATACTGCCGTTGACGCTACCTCTCAGCGCCGCCAGCTGCCGTCCTCCCGCGCCCCGCCCATCGATCGCGCGATGACATGATGTTTGATTTACAAGTGAAGAACATTTTGTGCTGCATTGAAGACTTCAACAACAGCGTCCCGGAGGACGACAACGACAACGACGGCGCGGCACGCCACCTCCGCTGCCGCAGGAAATAGTTTTTTTTTCTTGGGTTTTATATTGTATCTCGATCATATGAATATAAATTCACAGTATGACTGAATGAAAGATATGATTTGAGCGAACTTGCGTTTTTCTCTCTTAATGTACAGACTTATCAAACGATTTTCTTTTGAAAAAACATCACTGGTTTTTAAAAATAAAACACTCATCGCAAACGTTTTAGTTAGAACACCCGTATGCAAACCGACAGCTTTCCCAGGAAGCCAAGGGAAAATGTGTCGAGCAGGATTTGTGCAGCACTTGATCGCAAACGTTTTAGATAGAACACCTGTATGCAAAGTAAGAGCAGGATTTGTGCATCTCTTCAACGCAAACGGTTCTTTTTGATGACCTATGTGCAACCACTTATAAACAATTTGGGTATGTTGGCATTTGTCAAACTGGAAAGATTGACATTTGTTGATCTAGTAACATTGCCATTTGTTAACCTTGTAGCACCGCGATTTGTCAAAATATGAAGCTAAAAATCACTAGCAGTATCTAATTTTTGCAACTAAAATTCAGTAATTAAGCATAGATTTCATTCATAGATTAAGCAGTCATTCTTAATTTATATAAACAGTTCAACTCGACAGCTGAACCGACCAAACTTTTCCCCAATTGTTGCCAACCACGTACTGAAATAGCTAGCTCAACTGTATATAATAGATAATTTTAAGTACGTTGTACAGTCCACCACATCTTTAGTCAGATGAACTGAACAAAATAGCCCCTAAATACTACTACGTAGGGGCTTTGTACTACTTCCGGCTGCCTCTCCTCTGCCGAGCACGCTCAGTAAGAGGCGGAGGAGGAGGAGCCTACCGACAAGCTGGGCAACCGCAATACGGTGCCTGTCGCTGCTATAGCTTCAGCGACGCTCACCTCGAACACGCTTTGCCACTCCAGACGGCCCCTCTCGAAGCGGTGGTTCTCCTCGTAGATCTCCTGATTCCTCGCCTCTGAGGCAACGTGTGCCGCGGCCACGGTGGCGGTAAGGCTCTTTGCATGCTCGACGAGGCGCTCCTCCTCTTCAGGCGGCGGTGGAGGAGGAGGTGATAACCCCGGCGGTCAACAATGGGTTGGCGGCCACGGCGGCCGACGATGGGGTGGCGGCCACGACCACCACCTCCCACCTTCGGGCCGCGGTGGCGGAGCGGGTGAAGGCCACGATGGCCGACAGTGGGGTGGTGGCCACGACGGCCACCTCCTGCCTTTGGGCCGCGGCAGCGAAGCAGGCGATGGCCCTGGCTTTCGACGGTAGTGTGGTAGCAAGAGCGTCCGGCAACAGCTGCCGACGGGCAGCGGCGGCGGAGCATGTGGTGGGTGTTCCACGCACACCTAACGGGGACGCCACGCGCACTACACTACGTCGAGGACTGCGCCGCCGCCGCAGTGTAGCCTCCTAGCTTGAGTTGTCCTATGATGATGGCAGAGTGGCTGAGCGACGGCGACGGACCGGTGCCATTTGGCGATTGTGGGAGAAGCAGACAAGATAAGCTACATGGAGGGAGGGGAAAATGCGATGCAGGACTCGCCGGCCATGAGGGTTTATATAGCAGGCCGGTAAACATTGGGATTTTGGGGGATTTCATTGAGTCGGGCAGGAAGCTTGTGCGGGAACCTGCGAGGTTGCGCAGGAAAGGGCTCACCGACGATTCATGGCGCCACCTTTTGGCCAAAAGAACACCCCCGCGCGCAGCGCAAGCTTGCGATGTAAGCCGTCTGCTGCAGCGAGGTGACAAGACGTGCGAGAGGAGGACGAAAGGCCACGTACACATACGGTTAATAAAAAAACGTTTGTGATTTAATTACCTACTATACCCCCGTCCTGGTTTATAAGTATGATTTAACTAATAAAATACGAATGCATGTCGCCAAACATTATATAGTTGGATTCATATATGAACATAGTTTCCTATTATATAATTTTTATAACATGCATTAACATTTTGTTGGTTAAATTCGAGGGCAAAGTATGTCACCGAATATAACTATAGACTAGACAGAGGTAGTAGCACACGGCCGCTCTCTACGCAGCGACGCAACTGTCGGCCGGCTTCTAGGCGACCATTTTTGGCGTATTCAACTGCTCTATGTGTGTGGTTGCTTGCGATTCAGGCGGCTGCGGTGCGCTCTGCTCATGTCCCGCCGTGCGTGCTCTGCTCTCGCGTCCCACAAGGTGCTCTACCCTCGTCCCTCCATGCGCGCTACCAGTATTTGGGGCCGGCGCACGATCACGCACGTTCATGTGCATGCGGTTGCGCCAGGCACGGCGCGACGATGCAGTTACCCGCTGCAAAATTGCCATGCGGAGGAGCAGAGAATCCAGGCTGCCCGTCCCCCATTTATTCCTGCGGCCATTTACCTTCATCTCTCGCATCACACGAAAGAATAAGCACACCCACGACGACACATACAGAGAGGACATCCAGCGGTTCCAATGGCGCTCCCCGTGGCTCCAATGGCGCTCCCAGTGGCCGACGACGACAACGGCGGGCAGTTCACCACACATCACGTAGTGGACACCCACATGAGGTGGAAGGCCCTCTCGGTGGTGTACACAAATGATTCGGTCTCGGTGGAGATCTCCATCCAAACTATGGAGCAGTTCCTTCCCGACGATAAGTACCGAGTGGTCGGCTTCGACCTCGAGTACAACATCTGTCATGTCGGGCATGATCAGAAGGTTATCGTCGCCTAGTTGTGCGTGCAACATGACTTCCTTGTCTACCACTACCACCTTGCCACAAGGCCTTGCGAGCGTTTCTCCAGGTTTATCAACAGCTCCGACTACAGTTTCTCTATGGCGGGCACCACCAACGATCTAAAAGCGCTCAAGGTTTCGGACTTGAAATACCCGATTCTTGTCAACATCCAGCACCACTACAAGGTCTGGGGCAGCGACAAAAACAAACTAAACTCCCTGGTTTACCTCGCCTCGGCCATCATCGACCCCTACTACATGAAGATGAAGAATGAGAGCAATAAGGACAAGAACGCATGGCACAGTGTGTGGCATGAGAGACTGGATGAAGAACATGTCAAGTACGCGGCCATCGACGCGTACACAAGCTATGAGATCTACAGGAGGATCGTTGACATGAGGAAGTGTCTTCTTCCTGCCCAGACGAGGGATCGAGCCACAGAGCAGTGGCGGGAGCGTCACAACAAGTAGATGACTAGACGATCGGTTCTCCTACTTTAGAAGGCATGCAATTGTTTATTGAGGTGTGTGCAAATGATCTGTATAATCACTTATGTAATTGGATGTTTATTTCAGTTATATACATATATATATAGACACACACACAAACACACATCTTATTCAACTTTAGACAGAGCAAATCACACGGCTTATTAGCAGCAATCGTCTCTGTTATTATTGATCTTCGCACACATTTCTGATTACGGACCTGTTTGCCGCGTATCACACACATCTTATTCAGTTGAACCGTTTTCATTGTGTTGCCTAATCACACACAGTTCATTCTAGTGAACCGCATGCTGTATATCACACACGCCTTCATCTCGCTGCCCGTTTCTTTTGTTCCTCCTCAACCCAAACAGTTAATTGAACTGAACCGTATGCCCCACATCGCACACGCAACTTAAATCCGAACCGTGTTTGATGCATTCGTCATCGCAAACATTTTGCACCTTTTTTGACGGTTTTTTACACCATCGTTTGTGATTATGGCATCGCACATAGTTTTGTCCAAGGGTCTCTGATCGTAGTGTCGCGTTTGGACCATCCTGCAGTAGTGGGAGAAGAACAGGAGGCATGGAGGGGCGGAGGGATGGCCTGGCCAGCGATGGGGTAGCGCTTCACAGCGAAGCGTGCTAAGCAGAGCTGCTAGCAGCAGGAGGCGGGAGTAGGTGGTCCTAGCGGCGCTGGAGAAAGAAGACGAGAGATTGAAGATGGATGCCGGTCGTTGGATGTAAATCCACCGGCTAACGATGTCAGAATCATTTGTTGACTAAGTTGACAACGACTTGTGTCGGGGATATACCCTGCACAGTAACTCGGTCGGATGTATGACCCGGCCGGAGCTTAGTGATTCAGTGGTGACTCGCCCGGAGCCTGGCGACTCACGGATAACCCACCTGGGATCGGCGTAACCCGGCGGGCGGGTCAGATGGATGACAAGGCCCACGGCCCAGAAGGCCGGTTCATGTGACGGTGGGCCGGTTTAAGAGGAAAGGTGTAATGAGTATTTTCCTTACAAAGGAAGCAAGACTAGGACTCCACTTGTAATAGAGTAATCCAAATCCTACTAGGACTAGTCATGTAACCGGCCCCTTCAACATATATAAGGAGGGGCAGGGCACCCCAAGGGGGACGGAGAAAATAATCGCTAAGGGTTAGACACAACTAGGAGAGCCGGTTTACTGCGACTTCCTCGTGATGATATTGAGACCTAGCCACAAACAGCATGTAGGGTTGTTACCGGATGATGTTTCCCGGGGCCCGAAGCTGTCTAAATCCTTGTCTTGTGTGTTGATCCGCCTCGCGTCTCTCGAGTCCGACCAACCCCTTCAAGCTACCGCATAGATGCATTGGCCTCACCACTAAGTCCTCACACTAGGACATCTGCCGTGACAATTCCACGAAAGTTGGCGCCCACCGTGGGGCCTGCGCATGGTGGTGTTGAGTTCTTGGAGGGATTCTTCCCAGGGTTTTCGAGAAGTTAGCAACTTTCGTATAGAGAAGAGCCGATACAGAAGGATTTACATCAGTTCTAAACTCGTCGGTTGAGATCAAAGAAATTTTTTGTGTGCACACCACAACGGATAATCTTTACGAATTTCTCCAACAGCCGCAGTTGCTCCGCTCGTTGTCCGCCCCTGCGGCTGGCTCTGCTTGCGACCGCCGAGTCACCGCTGGTGCTAGAGCGGGCCTGCCTCCGCCTCGCCGGGTCGACTCCGTGGACGGCCGCGCCTCGTTTTCCACCACCTCGACTACGGACTCGAGCGCCACCTCCGTGGCTGACCTCGCCTTCGCCCCCGAATCCACCTTGGTATCGCTCGCTGCACCCGATCCGAGTCGCCCAAGGACTCTGCTTCCAACTCGGCCTCAAGCCGCCTCATTGGCCGGCTCTATCTCCGCGTCGCCGAGTCGCCACCTCCTGGTCGAGCTTCAGTGACCACCTTGCCGGATCTTCCTTGCCTGCAAACTGGCCGAACAGCATGGCCCAGCGCTACATGCATGAGGCCGCCGCCTTGCCGCATCGTCTCAGCCACAGTGCTGCTCAAGTTACCTGAATCTGACCCGCCGTGCCTTGCCCCTTTTGTTTCGGATACGCCGAGAGCCGCCAGCGCCGGGCCGGCCCCGCGACTGCCGCCAAGTCGCCGCTGCGGGCTCGCTGTGAACTGCCAAGATGCCTCCGCCTCGAGCCTTTCCGCTGGCCTCTGCTGCGAAACCGTTGTGGCTGGCTCCGGCCGTCAACGCCACCTGGCGAAGTCGCCGCACCTCCAAACCGCAGCTCCAGGCTACCGTCTCCACCGTGAACTGCCGCAAAACTACAGCTTTGCCCCGGTCTTAGCTGCCGTTTCTGCAAGCTTGCCTGGACGGTGCCCCTCCGTCAGAGCAGGCTTGCCTCAGCTCGCCTCTGTTGCGCGTTGCTGTCACGCCGGGTCGCCGCTCCAGTGTTGAGTCGCAGCTTCCAACTCGCGCCTCTCACTGCTGCTTCTACCGGCGTGGCCCGCTCCATGTTGTGCTGAGACTACTGACGTCTGTGCGGCGCTGCAAGTCGCCAAGGATCAGGCTTTGAGGCTGAAAGCAAAAATTCAAAATGCCAAGGCATCTGTTTATGCTAACTATTGTGCATACTTGTACTGTTCACTTCAAGTTTTGAAGAATTTCCACCACTGTGCGTCAAATATGCAAACCAACAGATGTCAGTCATGGAGTGTTCATCTGGGATTAATTGAGCAAAGAAAATTCAGTTACGGAGCGGTACTAGTTGAGTACTGTTTATGTAAAGACCATGTTGACAAGGCATTTCAGATTTTTAATCCTTCAAAACCGTTGCATGCATCCCAGGAAAGCATTGTTTATTGGGGTTGATTGCCTCAAGACTAGAGAAGATTCTTACTGATGACCTGGTGCAATCAAAGCAAAGATGAGCATGCAATATTAGAATAATGATGGAGAGTTAAGGCTGGAACTACTTTGGTTGATTAAGCAGGACACCTAAGTGCTGCTCCCGGTGGTCGACAAAATGAGACAGTGCCGGATGATATACGCAAATTCCAAGGGCGCGGCTGGAAACTCTGCCAGCAAAACTGCATATTTTGCCGCATCAAGATATCAGATCATGCCGATGTAAAAAGGAAGTACGCCCTTAAGCACAAAGGGCAAAGCGATTCACGGTCCATGTTAAGATGGCAGAATAAATTCATCGGAGACCGGAGTCCGTGAGAATGAGGGACATGACCCATTTAAAAACTAGTTGGATGTGTGGTTATTTGTTTGGTTGTTAAGGCCATCACTCGGTCAAATTGCCGAGCAGTCGCTTCATCCGAAAAATGCATCAGGTGATACCCATCCTATCTATTTCATCTGTATATAGTTATTGTTTGAGAACGATTATTTTGGCCTGTAACATTTTTTATTCAGGACGACTATTAAAAGAAAAAGGAGTGGTGTTATACCACGGATGCACATTCGGCTGTGCCGCGTGGCTCCACGGGCACGCGTGTCGCGGTCCGGTTTCCATCAAATGCGCCAGCTGACTCGCCCGTCCGCACCGCCTTACAACGCCACGGACGATTCGCCCGTCCGCCCTCGCGGCCGGTTCACATGTCCATGCCAGCTTACAACGTGGAGGACAACTCGCTCGTCTGCGACGTCTTACAACACTATGAGTGACTTACCCGTCCGACTCCATGGCCGACTCTCCTGTCCACATCGGTTTACAATGCAACAGCCGACTCATCTGTTGTCCAGGCTGAATCAGGTGATATCCTTCTAAGTATAAATTTGGCACATATTCCTTTTGTCAAAAAACAATTACTCTGGCCTGTGATGTTTTTGATGCAGGACAATTGTTCACTACATCAAAACGACGTGGTTGACTCGCTCGTCCGCGCCGGCTTACAACACCACGGCCGATTCATCTGTCTGAGCCGCCTCTGATGCTGCGGTCATCTTTTCCGTCCGCCTCTCGCGGCCTGGTCTACATCAACACACCGGGCCGTACCTGTCAACATGAGCAATATTGAGTATGAGCAAGTCACTGCTTGGGTAGCCCAGTTTTCTTCCAACACATTGGGGGCAAATTGTCATGTATTATCAGCCGCCATCTGCACTGGGTGGGTCAATGGACATGCGCACAAGTCGCCATCACTACAATTTGGTTAACTTCAAGCAGCCAGTTGGAAGGAACCATTGGCCGAGTTACTGACATGGATCGTATGGAATCATTTATAACCCGCCGCAGTCACTTCAACATTCTGCGGATTCACATCACGCTATCAAGGCCAATGATATGCATTTTTTGTTATGATCAAGCATGGAGAGTCTCAAGCCAACTCCTCGAGTAGTCTTAAGGCTCGGGGGCTACGATAACATGACTTAGTAAACATTGTGAGAATCAAGACCCCGGATCATTGGAGGGAAGATAACCCGGTTCCGGAGGCTACTGCCATATTGGTGAAAATTTAAAGGTTGTCAGAAAATTGCCGGCTCAAAATGAAGATTCTGGTTTAAAATCCGGCTCAAGAGACACATCTCTCCCACAAATTACTGAAGCTCTTAATATCCGGTTTAAAATCCAGTTCAAGGGAAAATTATCTATCACGAAGCTTTGAAGCTCTCAAATCCGGTTCAAGGGAAAGTCTGTCTCCCACAAATCTCTGAAGCTTTCAATATCCGGTTCAAAATCCCGGTTCAAGAAGAATTTATCTCTTGAAAAAAGTTAAAGATTGCCGAAGAGGATATGTTGCCATGATGCGCGGTTCAAACATGGGTATCCTGCCTTATTGGCTTATCATATTATTGATCACATGGGGGTTTTCCTGCTCATTGAAGCGAAGCTATGATTACCCTTTAATCCAGCTTATATGCCACTCTTACAAAACACTTGGGGGCTTGTCACCCAAGTTAAAAAGTATCAAAGAGAGTCTGTTGCCAAAGCACAACTCAAACATAGGTACCCCTTGAGCACAGCTCAAAATGTTACCTGGCGGCTCTTTGCTTGCACAGCAACAAAGCGTTTTAACCCTTGTAGTAGGCTATCAAGCCAGGCTTGGAAGCCAGGTGTATTCACCTAAAACCCCGGGTTATCCTGCCTTTTTAAGTAAGTCACTCCGCCTAGGTAATCCTGGCATGACCCGCCGAATGTTTGACAAGTCAATCTTATAAAGACCCTGAACTTGTCAAAGTTAAAACGACGATTGGTTAATGTGAGGTTCATCTTAAAAGGCTTTGTAAAATGGTTTAACTCATTGGCCTGGTAGCCCATAAAAAGCCTCGACTTTAGGCCTGGCAGCCCATAAAAAGCCTTGCGTATTCTTATGCGTTTATTTGACAAGTTTTTCTTTTGATGAGGTTTATAACACTTTGTGATAAATCGGTGTTTATTAACCCAGCCTGGTTTTTGACTATAAGTTGCCAGTATGAGATAACATATTAACCCGGTATTTATTAAACCGGCCTGGCTTTTGACTATAAGTCGCCAGAATGAGATAAGATAATTATCCGGTGTTTATTAACCCGGTCTGGCTTTAGACGTTAAGTCGCCAGTATATATTTGGATTGCGCTGTTGGAATCATGCGCTTATAAATCATTGGATTATATTATTCAAATCTTTAATAGCCAACATGGCTGGATTTTTATTACGGTTATCAATAACCAGTATTATGATTGAGGTTTTTCAAAGTCGCTTCAAGCGCAACGGCTATTATTTTATCAATGGATATGATTTATTCTACAATGGAAGGAATAGTCCCGAGTCGCTGCAGACTTACGACCCGGCACTTTGGGGCTAAGTTACTCAAATTGAGATTACATCAAATATGCAAGTCCCATGTCACTGCCAGCATGTACCATGGCACTTGGGGGCTAATGCAAAGTCATTTTTTGCTCTCCTTATTGAAGACCCGACTCATCATACTGTAATGAGCCGGCCCTTGGGGGCTACCAATTGCTCCTGTCAAATTCAAGGTACACAAGCCTTAATCCATTATATTGAAAGATTCATTGTTCAGTTGGTAAAGCACAAAGCTCTTAACCTTGTGGACGTGGGTTCAAGCCCCGCGATGGAGGCTACATTATATGATGATATTTTCAATGAAGTATATATAAAGTACCAGCTCAGTATTATCTTACTGAACTGGCCCTTGGGGGATACAAGTTACTGCTCAAATTTACATGATCATATTTACAAGGTCCCTACTCATTATTACATAATGACCCGACACTTGGGGGCTAATGCATATTGCTCTTTTCTGAGGACAACTCTATGATGACCCGGCTATGCTACTATGACTATAGCCGACTCATGGGGGCTACACAGATGGATTTTATTGAAAGCCATGGTGATAAGTCCCGGCTTATTCATGCTGATTAAACCGGCCCTTGGGGGCTACAGGTAATATGGATATAAGGGAGAAATATCTTCAAATTCTCAGTTTTGAGTAAACCAGATTAACCCGGTGTTTGCAACAATCATGACCCGGCGTCGGCAACAATTATGACTCGGCATCATCTATTTATAAACCGGCAATTTTGGCAATGATAAACCGGCAAGTATTATGACCCGGTGCTGTCAATATTTATAAACCGGCAATTTTGGCAATGATAAACCGGCAAGTTCTACATCCTTAAGCCGGCTGAAGATCAGATGAGTATTTCAAAGACCAATATTTTTGTTAAGCATGGGGAGCTGAGTCAAATGAATTATTCTTCACAATATCTCTCTGTGACAAGCTAATATCAGCAAATTGATTATAAAGTTGGCTTATTGACCCAGATTTTCTAGAAGAAGGAAATGACAAGGACTTAAGGATGATCAGGTGCCGGTTAACAACAGTGTTTAACCCCGAGCACAACCGATCAAATTTGTTCTTGAGTTATTTTGGAGGATCAGTTTAACATGGATAAATCCAAATTAAACTGGGGGCTAATGTCGGGGATATACCCCGCGGAGTAACTCGGCCGGATGTATGACCCGGCCGGAGCTTAGTGATTCACTGGTGACTCGCCCGGAGCTTGGCGACTCACGGATAACCCGCCTAGGATCGGCGTAACCCGGCGGGCGGGTCAGATGGATGACAAGGCCCAAGGCCCGAAAGGTTGGTTCATGTGACGGTGGGCCGGTTTAAGAGGAAAGATGTAATGAGTATTTTCCTTACAAAGGAAGCAAGACTAGGACTCCTCCCGTAATAGAGTAATCCAAATCCTACTAGGACTAGTCATGTAACCCGCCCCTTCAACATATATAAGGAGGGGCAGGGCACCCCAAGGGGGGCGGAGAAAATAATCGCTAAGGGTTAGACACAACTAGGAGAGCCGGTTTACGGCGACTTCCCCGTGATGATAGTGAGACCTAGCCACAAACAGCATGTAGGGTTGTTACCGGATGATGTTTCCCAGGGCCCGAAGCTGTTTAAATCCTTGTCTTGTGTGTTGATCCACCTCGTGTCTCTCGATTCCGACCAACCCCTTCAAGCTACCGCATAGATGCGTTGGCCTCACGACTAAGTCCTCACACTAGGACATCTGCCGTGACAATTCCACGACAACTTGCGTTGGCTTCGACCTATTGGCCCACATTTCAGCCTCCAAAAATGTGGCACATATTCAACCCATTTTTTCAGAATTAACAGTCCATTTGATCTTTTTTTGAGAATTACAGTCCATTTGTTGGGATGGGTGAACAAATAATATAGCGTCGATGCGGCCCATTTTTTTAAAACTACATCCCATTTTCACTTTCTCTAAATACACGAATTTGCTGGGCAGGCTGAAAAAATAATGTAGCATCTATGCGGCCCATTTATTTTTTTCCTAAAATATTACTGGCCATTTGCACTTTCTCAAAATACACGATTTTGCTGGGCTGGTTCTAATTATAATGTTGGGTTGGGCGCAGCAATATTATCAAAAAATAAATAGGGGCTGAACATTTTGTTATGAATATATTTAAATAATAAGTGATTTATTATTACATTGGTCCTTAAATCTTACCAAGATTTTGTACATAATCACCAGGATTTTCGTTGCCTTAATGTAAAAAAATCAAGGATTTTATTGTTAAGAAATTATTTTTATAAGTTAATAAGATGTGGGATATTGTTTCTTATATGTGTAAGTATCTGTTAAATATATGATGACAATAAAAATAATATATAATAACATATAAAATAATGTAAATATATATAATATAGTTAGAAAGGAAACATAAGTTGGACCTGGCGTTCCTATTCTTATATAGAAAAATAGAACAGACCTCTGCGTTTTCTTCAAAAAAATACATAAGTTGGGCTGCCAATGTTTCAGGAAAAATAAAACCTCAGATGGGAGGTCCATAGGCCGGTCGATACATGACGGCCCGCAAGGAAATACAAATCGGCATGTTGTGGGCTGCGCATGTTAAAAAAGAAAGCCTAGACAGGGCAGCCCACAACCCAGCTGATACTTGTTGGCCCACTGATAATAAATGATACCCGCCAGCTCCCCAGCTTCATTTTAAATTTATCACCTTTAGTAACTACGTTGAAGCACCTCATAAAAATGTAACTATGTTGACAAACATGTGGGCCCCAACGTTAGTATAGCATTAGGAGGAAGTATTGTTTCAATGAGGCACTTGCTTGCGTACGGCCATAGACCTGGTGGGTCCCGACTGTCTGCCTCTCCTTGTACAGTCCTCTCCAGATTCCTCTCGTTTGTTCAACATGTTCACAATGGCAGACAGCGGCGCCGCGGCGAGCGCACAAAGGCACAGGACAAGAACGAACCACCTGAAGCAGTGCCTAATTTCTACCGAAACTACTGAACTAGCCCAGTGGCCAAGTGACACTACCCGACAGAAAATAGCATATCTCCACCCGATGCAGGGAAAATATCTCCAATTTTTTTGCCTCCGCCATTATCACTAGTAGAAAAAGGGCCATTTGTCCCGGTTCATAAGGCCCATTTGTCCCGGTTCAGGAGCCGGGACTAAGGGATGGTACTAAAGCCCAGTACCATAAGTCTCGGTTCTTATACAAACAGGGACAAATGGGCCTCCACGTGGCCGCCGCGGCGAGCCCAGGCAGGGGGCCTTTGGTCCCGGTTGGTAGCACCAACCGGGACCAAAAGTCTTCCACGTGTCAGCATCTGGCAGGAGCTGAGGTTTTTGTTTTTTTTTTGAAAGGGGGTGGGTTTAGGGAGTTTTGGGGGTTAATTTAGGGTGTTAGCTAGCTAATAGAGAGAAGTGTCCTCTCTTATCTCCGTGCTTGGTTTACTAGCGCTACTGTTATGCCTAAACATGGCTTAGATTGAAGTGAAGGCAACATGTGGTGCATGTCGAAAGTAATACTAATCCTAACTTGATCAAGTTTGGATTAGTACTACTTTCGACATGCACCACATGTTGCCTTCATTTCAATCTAATCATGTTCATTTCACCCACTGATATATAATAACTCTTCATGCTCGCATCACGCATCATCATAATAACAAGTCCTACTAATCATCATCATAGAACTTCTACTCGTTATTAATAACAAGTCATACGATCATCATCCTCATAGTCATCGAACCAACCCTACTTTATTGTTCTTAATTAGCGCATGATCATGAGTATTAGGTAGGATCTAAATACCCTCTTTAAGGTAAAATAGCATAAAACAATATAGGCCCTGACTCTCCATTATGGAGAATGGAGATCATCATGTCTCCAATTCTTGCGCTTTGCTTCCTTTTGCTTGCAAGTACCTCCGTACGTTTGACCATACATTTTTCCCAATCTTTGATTGTCATGTGTTGATCGGTTTTTGAAATCCGGTATGGACAGCTGTGGTCCGTAGGATGATCACCTGGCTATAAGTTCATAACATCAACGCGGTTTTTCGGAAAAATCATCAGATGAGGCATACAATCATTTGGGATTATCTGTTGAAAAACATAGTAATAACTTCATAGTTAGCAATGTATAGTTGATTATAGAAGAATTTATGCAAAAGAAGCACGGGGATGTCTCGTAATAGTACAAAATCTTACCATTTTATCTCCATGGATGTTACCGTAGTTCAACACGTGCACTAGTGGCACGTATTGACCATAATGTTGAGGAGTTTGATAGTAGATATTGTAATTTTCAAGATTAGTACAAAATGCGATCAGATGATTTTGCTCCTCATAAGTTAATTCTGAGCCATCGGTGTAGTAGGTTCTGTCTACCATATTCCGCACATTCTTTGAACAATGAAAATAAGCTGTCAATGGAAATAAGCTGTCAACTATTTTGAAATAAACAATATAAATTACTTAATAACTATGTTTGAGAAACTCACATACGTGAAGAATTGGAACTGTATCAATAAGGACCCAAATGTCCAAATTGTCTTCGGTGGTGTCAGGATCACCAAGATCCATGGTGACAACCATACCCTCATAAAAACCATACATCTTGCAAAGTGCTTCCCAATTCTTGCAACCAAAATGGGTTACGCTCTCAAAATTGTACAGATTTACTTCAAAATCCATACCATGATGGGTCCTCGGCTGAATTTTATTTGTTTCCATAGTTTCATGATCTTCAAAATCCAGTCTCTCCAAGACATAGCGTCTTGCATGGCATGGGATAAACTAGTCGAATTGTAAAAGACTAAAATTACATGTTGAAGTAGTAGAAGTCATGCTTAATTACCAAAAAAACTTGTTGTCATTTCGTACCGTTTCAACCTCGAAGGTCTCCGTGAGCTTAATGCTAAAGCACCGACCTTCGTCTAGGTGAGGCCTGTCGCACAAACCCCGGTCGTCTTCACACCACTCGCACTCCCCAGGAGACTTTCGTCCTCCGATGACGACATTTCCTAGGTTCATGTAATTCAAAGATTAAACTTGTACAATTAAAAATATGTACTACAAAAACTAAATTAGATCATTATTATTCATCACGGGATGACTATCGGAACAATCAAAGTAGGAGTAGTTTTCCAATTTGAGCATTCAATAAGCAAAACCAAATCATAAAATAGATTAGTTTTCAAATTAGCATGCATTCAATAAGCAAAACTACATCATCTCTTGCGTCCGTACATCGTTGAATATTATCACTAATACACCTTGAATAGTATCATACATATAGCATCGCTAATACAACTAGAACCGTAGCGCCCCACGGGTATCGGCGCGGGCGGTGGACACCCAATGAGAAGGAACCATCACAGGATCATAGCTCCAGTGAGATCCCTGAAGAACCTGCCAGGTATTGTCGAACCTGCCGTCCAACGCAACCATGTAGTGACGGACGTGCTCGTCCTCGTCGCTGACACGGTGACGTACCACATCTGCCGTGTCTGAAAGCCTCGGCACCGTCACTGGCCCACGTGACCGCCACCAAAGAAGGTTCGGGTCAACGACGGGCTGGCTCCTCACCAAGCTACGCCCCCCCGGAAGGTAGCACACCCTAGTACCAGCCCGGCGGAGCCCAGTCCTGGACATGGCCCCTCTGATCAAGCAGGCCTCCTCCGCCAAGTCGACGACGAGGATGCGGGATAGGCATCGTCGACGTCGATACGGGAATAATTTCTTTAACAAAAGAATAAACTAGTTCGATTAATTTTCTTACTTAAAATAAACTACTTCTATAGTAAAATAAACTAGTTTTATTAAATCAACTAGTTCAACCAAGCACTTACTATAAATAGAATAAAGTAGTACTTACAAAAAATAAACTAGTTTAACTAGTTCTATTATTTTTCTAACTAATTCTATTAAACACTTTCTAAGTACTACTTACTAAAAGTTATCGAGGAGGGGGTATATCGACAACGACATACCCGATAAAAAATAAGAAGAGGAAGAAGAAGAAAAAATAAAGAGGAGAAGAAGAAAGGAATATAGGAGGAGATCGAAGAAAAGAAAAGAAGAAAAAAGAGGAGAAGAAGAAAGGAATAGAGGAGAAGAAGAAAAAATAGAATAAAAAAGAGGAGAAGAAGAAAGGAATAGAGGAGGAGAAGAAAAAATAGAATAATATTATTCTATATTTCGTCTTCTCCTCTTTTTTTCTTCTTTTTTGCTCTTCTTATTTATTTCTCCTTTTCATCCTAAATATGAACATATACATAAATTGACAAAAAATATGCACAAAAACATATACATAAATTTTCCTATACATACACAATTTTTTTACAGATATGCACATATATATGAACATATACATAAATTGACAAAAAAATACATTTATGAAAAAAAATGCTATGAACATGTACACACATATATACACATACACACACATTTACACACAAA